>NC_135502.1:55465811-55571459 GCF_052857255.1 Amblyomma americanum
GGTAGCGTTGGCCTGGCGGCCTGGGGCAAAGCTGGAAACATCCGAAGGTCCCGGCAAAGGATGACTCGACTGGCAACAGAACAACTTGTTTATTCTGGCATCTCACAAGAGCAGCCGGTCAGGGCGACCACGTTACTCGAAGGAAGGAATCGAAGGCTCTCGCGTCCGGCGCAGCTGTCTTTTTTTATACCCTCGGAGTCGAGGGCAAGAGGGAACGGCTTGGGAAGAGTCATCCGATACGGCGACGCTTGAACATGTTCAGGCGTGACGGGCGCGTCCGCCAGGCCGGCGCCGGTCAGACCTCCTCGCCTCCCAGTTGAGGAGCTCCTCTCCCCGGCTGCCGCGCTTTGACAAGCGTGGGCAAAACAAGCACACACACACACACGCACGCACGACGACACGTGGCACTGAAACATGCCTGGACGCGCTTGGCGGGAGGCGTCGCGGCGGCGATGAACGAAGCCGCGGCGTCCGTTGCATCCGCGCCGGCTATACCGCGCGTCGTAGGTAGGCGAGACGTAACAACACACACACACACACACACCCGCGCTCGCACTCGACGCTAAGGCTGTGGGGCAGTGGAGAACGGGGGGAGCGGAGCTGGGATGGGGGAGGGATGTCCCGTGGCCGGTATGATTTCGCGGAACGATTTTGCGCGCTGGCCGTGCGGTTGAGAGGTCGCGTGCTTCTCTCCACCTCCTTCGGGATTCGTTCCGGCTCCTTCGGCCCTCCCCCTCGGATGCGAGTGCTGTTTCTGGTGCTCTTGCGGGGAGCCGCCGCCGTAGGTGCACTGATGAGGAGGCATGCAAGCTCTCCGTAAAGGTTAGAGGAGGGGGTATTACATGCGTGAGGCTGAGCGGGCAACCACCCTGCCGACAATAATGATTCGTGCGACGAGAAACAAAGGACTCTCCAAAGTGCTCTGGCGCTCCCTCCCAGAAAACAAATAGAAAAAAAAAAGCGGGTACAACAGAGTTGCGGGAGGGGGGGTTCGTTTTAATAGCCGCGCCGAGCGTGCGTGTCGGCTGGCCTTGGGCGCACTCGTGCAACATGGTCCCTGTGTTCGGCCGAGAGAAAAGCCGTAACAAGCGTTGCAGGAGGGGGAGTGAATGCCTGCCGTTTGTGCTCTCCAAGTGGCTGGATGATCCAGATAGGAGGGAGCATGAATAATGAAATGTGGGAGCGCGCGCTCGCCATCGCGCATGATGGTTAAAGTGTCCGATCGAGACCATCGTCTGGGAAAGGGTGGCGCCTGTGTGTAATAGACGCACGATGGCACGAGCTGCCGGTGGTCCGTCCCGGGGTAAGTTATGGGATCCGAGAGGCGGCGTGATGGATCGAGTTGCGCTGACTCGGAGGTCTGTCTCGCCGACGTGCCCCGAAGGGTCCGCCCCCGCGGCGGTGGTTTCCCTTTTCATTCCTACTCTCCTGACCAAACTGTAGCCGCTCTCGCGTACTGAGCGGCAGGGCGTCTTACCCTTTTGAGTGGAGAACGTCCACATTTTCATCGGCTTCCTTTCTTCGTGGCTGCTTCTGAAAAGGAAAGCTTCTTTTTTTTTTGCCTTTCGCGACGGGCACGACAGAAGCTCGGTTGATCGAGCTTTTGTTGCAGGCACGAATGCAGAAGACACCGAGCTCCTGCAATTAGTGAGGCGGCCGCGTAATCGCGCTTCTCGGTGTCTCGAGACGCGATCATACGATTTTTAGCGCCACCGACAGTGGCACCGACATTGCGGCGATGAGGAAAAGCGCTGCGCCGTGGATTCGAAAGTTGCTTCGAAGCATCACTAAGGGACTAATTGAACTTCAAGCCCGCGAGCTGCTTTTGTGGATTTGTGCATTTCGTCATTGCGTGGTGGCGGTTCGGAGTTGCGATTTTCAAGTATTGCTATGTCTGGGACACAACGCCGATACTCGCTTTAAAGTACGCGTAGTGGAGACAAATAATTCAGTTCGTTTGAGCATTATTGGTGCAGTTTTAGCCCGGCTACAATCCTTGCGATTCAGCCGCATTTGAATCTGCGCGCCAGCGCATGCTTTGTTTTTTCTCCGAGAGATGGCGGAGCCGTTGCGAAACGTTTCCTTTCTATCCTCTCTCTCTCTTTCTGGTTTGCCCCTTTCGTATCTTTCTCTGCTTCTCGCCTCTCTTTCCTTCCATCTCTGCCGCCGCTGTCGTCATCGCGGCCGCCTCCTCCTCTCTCTCTCTCTCCGCCGGGTCGTCGAACTTCTCCCATCCGCTTCGCATTGCCGCGTGCCTTGGCTTGCCTCTCCCGCTCGCCCTCTGCTTCTTACCTTCTCCCTCGCGTCTGACGAGACGCCCGGCGGCTCCTCGACTTCTATGCGCCTCGCCTCCTGGCCACCCAGCCGTGGCACTGCGTGCCACCGTTGCTGCAATCGCGTCTGTGCGTTAGGCCCGGCCCTCCCCGGCCGCGGCTTTAGCCAACCTCGCGTCACCTTCACCTTTCACCTCTGGCCGTTTTTGCCTCGGCGTTCGGCCGGGGTGTTAAGCTGGCTCGGTGCATCTGACTGAACCCTGAAGCGCGCGCCCTCGCGGCTGTGTGCCGTGCCGTCGAAGTTCCCTAGCGTCGGGTTCACGTGGCAGGCGTTTCGAGCAATGGCCATTTCTTATCGGTAACATGAGAAAAAAAAATGGTGGAGTACATGAATTTCAGAGCTAGTTAAGAGGCTTTGAATGTGCCGTAATGTTGGACACACGTCTCGCATTGATGGAAACTTTTCGCCTTTTACGTGGTGAATGCTGCAGTGTCTCCATGCGTGTGTGTTTCTGACCGTACAGTATCGAGTTAATCTTCGCTACGGAGCAGCGCGCAGCGCGCAGCGACGACAAACATTAAAGGAGTAGACACACAACAAGGTGCTGGTTGAAGTTAATCGGTTGAATGGAAGCATGCGCGTGGTGCCACGATATGCGGTTCAAGAACCAGCGCTCCGAGCACGCCTACCTCCCATCGCTTGACGAAACTTGTACGCTGTGTGTGTGTGTGTGTGTGTGTGTGTGTGTGTGTGTGTGTGTGTGTGTGTGTGTGTGTGTGTGTGTGTGTGTGTGTGTGTGTGTGTGTGTGTGTGTGTGTGTGTGTGTGTGTGTGTGTGTGTGTGTGTGTGTGTGTGTGTGTGTTGATAATCACAGTGAACAAGGAAGGGAAAACCTCAGGGTGCCTTGGCAACGTTGCGATAAGAGGACTTGTCTTCGTCTTACTACCAGTGGGTTAGCTTTTATATAATTCCTTTTTTTTTTCCTCGATTGAAAACAAGGGGAATCGGGTCACAGTCACCGAAACCAAGGCGCATAGGAGAATTTTTTTATGTGTTGTGCTTATCAGTGGTATATTATAGTACTTAGATTAATAAATCCCTTAAAGAAAATTACTTATAAAGCAGCAGAAAAAACAACCATGCCGCCGGTGGGATCCGAACCCACGACCTCCGAATATCGCGTCCGGTGCTCTTACCAACTGAGCTACGGCGACGGCTGTCCAATCTGCTGCTCTCGTGGGTATTTGTTTATTTGGTGTACGCGAACCTTGAGAGTGTTCACCAGCGCCACCCTCGACCATAGCGGCGGACGTAGCACGTCCTATATATATAAAATTACCAAAAATTGAAAAAACATAACAGGATTTAATTCACGACATTTCGGCTGGAGGACCAGACACTCGAAAAAGGCTGGTCCTCCAGCCGAAACGTCGTGAATTAAATCCTGTTACGTTTCTTCAATTTTTGGTGATTTTATATTATATTGACCAAATCAGCTGCCAGAAATCACTTTTGGTGTATATACATATATATATATCCCACCAGTGACATTGAATGCACTATATATATATATATATATATATATATATATATATATATATATATATATATATATATATATATATATATATATATATATATATATATAGTGCATTCAGTGTCACTGGTGGGATATCATGATGGGCATATGCGGTAAGACTGGAACGGTCATTCGCACCTTGAGTTCTGGTTAACTTCGAATTGTTTCACCCATGCAACGGCAAGATTATTGGCGAAACGTCGACATTGTTAAAGTTATACTTGTTTGTTCCTCTACTCACCATGAAGGACGCTTACCTCTGCTAGGAGACGACCGCTCCTCGTACCCCTAGTCCGCACGGGTAGCGACGCGGTTGCTACTCTTCAGCCGCTGTTCGACTTGTGCTTATTTTTGCCTCTCCAAGTTGATCCGTCTTGCTGACACGGGGGCAAATCTGTCCCGTGAGCGGACAGGTCCCGCTGCCGCATCTCTGCCGTACGTGTTGTGCGTTTTCGGCCCTGCTGTTAGTTTATGTATATAATTGACTACCGTAGTTCTCCCTAAAGTCGGCAATAAAATTATAATAAGAAAAGGTGTCCGTACAGGGAGACGCGATCTCGCCAATGCTATTCACCGTCTGTTTACAGGAGGTACTCGGAGATCTGGATTGGGAACAGTTGGGAATACGAGCTAATGGAGAATACCTTAGTAATCTGCGATTCGCTGATGACATTGCCTTGCTGAGCCACTGAGGAGGTGAACTGCAAGTCATGATCAATGAGATAGACAGAGCAGAACTGTGGGTCTAAAAATTAACATGCAGAAAGCTAAAGTAATGTTCAACAGACTCTGAAGGGAACAGCAATTCACAGTTAGTAGCGAGATGCTGGAAGTGGTAAGGGAATACGTCTACTTAGAACAGGTAGTGACCGCTGATCCGAATCAAGAGAGCAAAATAACGAAGAGTAAGAATGGGCTGGAGCGCATTTCGCCATTTGGCAGGTTCTCTTAATCATGAATGGCAGTTTACCAACATCCCTCAAGAGAAAAGTATATAACACCTCTGTCTTAACGGTGCTCACCTATGGGGCAGAAATGTCGAGTCTTACGAAGTGGTAAACTTAACTCTGTGCCAGGTTCCCGACCGAGGCTACCTCCAGGATATACCCGCCCGAACTTCAAAGTGCAGTGCAGTCTGCAGACAAGGACATTCAACTATGGGCCGTCCAGCAGGCCCGGGGTGCGCTCGAAAAGCACAAGCCTCACGACCCACCACAAACGGGCCGAACGGGGGTAGTGCAGAGGAGGGCATAACCCCGGGTCGACGCTTGGCCAACGTCACGACGCGTCAAACCGTCGGTTGCCGGCATTTTCAATAAAGTTTTTCCTACCTTCCTACCTACCTAGTACTAATGCTCAAGCAATCTGAACCAATATTTTAACCGTTAAAGGCCCCGTGTAGCAGAAAAGTCGGTATTTGCATCGTTGTCGTGAGCGAAAAATCCTCAGAGGAGCAACCCAGGGGTGCAAGTGGGCCACCTAGGACACGTGACCTTGTGACGTCATCACAACCTGTCCACCGGGTTGCGAGCGAAATTGACACCGTGGCAGCTAGATTAATCATTAGTCGCGAAAGGTTGCTCGGAAAGAACAACTTGGGCCTCAGAAGCCCTGCGATGAAACTGGTTTCTTAAAAATGGTCCTGGGTCCATCCCCACGGGGCATGAGGAGACGGAAGCACTTACTCGAGAAATTAGTTTGAGGTATATTTAAGTAGATAGGCTAACCTGATGTCACGGTACTTGTTGAGTTCGTCGTCGCTGGGGCTGCGTGGCACGGTCTCGATGTCTGCCGCGGCCATGCTGGGGCTTCGGCTTGTCGGTCGCCGAGCTGCCAAGCACGGGGACGCGTTGGACGGAGGTCGATCTCAAGCAACGGCCGGTCTTCTGCCTTGCTCTTCGACCGTTTCGTGCGCTAGCTCCGATCGCTCTCCCCGTTCTTCCCGCCTGCTCGTCCTTTGCAGACCTCGGTTTCTTTGTTCCGCCTCCTCTCCTTCGACGCTGCCTTCGTCAACCTCCTTTCCACTCCCGAAGGGGTCGTAATGACCGGGCCACTGAAGCGGCCTCCAAATAGGGTAACTGCTGTCGTACGTCTCCCTCTCTACCCGTGTTTCCCGCCGTGTCGAAATATGGGAATCCTTCCGCGGGGACAGGATGGCGCTGTCAGCGGCTTCCAGGAAAGGTCACTGACCGGTGTCGTGCCGCGGTGCACGTGCACGGACCTTCCATCGCTTCCAGCGGTGGTACGAGGAAAGCTCACTTACGGGAAACTTTCTTCCGACCAAAAGCCCTCATTCACAGACCGCGTTTTCACTTCCTGCTCTGCTGACGGAAGGGGTTAGAGCGAGGGGAGATGAGTTGGTCGTCCTCCCCTGTATCCTTCTTCGAAAAGGTGAGGGGGGCTGCCCCCTAATCTGCGTGAACCAGAAACCTCGGCTGTCACCATCAGCCTTCGAGATAGTGTAAAGGAAAGTTGTCGAAAGGGTACATTTGAAGGAATGAGCAGGTTTCGAGAAGGAAAGGCGGGACTCGTGCTGCACTCTCTTCCTGGACGTTTGTGCACTTTCCCTCAAAAAGTGCACTGGAGTCGACTTTTGTCGCATTCATGTAAAGCGGCTGTTCACGAGTGCACGTCTTGACCGGCTCCTTGCGTTCGCGCCCCTGCTCTATTGTGTCCTTTCAAAAACTTCCCTCTCCCTTTTCGGACAAGCATCAACGATTCTGAACGAAAATTTTCACGGACAAACTGCGTGTACGCCTGACCTTTTTCATTTGCTTTGACGCGTCGTTGTCGTTGTACCTTGTGCGTACTGCATTATTTCGTTATCTTTAAAACGCCGCACCCGACTTAATTGAACTTAACGTACCGAAAATGAGTAAGAATGATGAAATTACCATTGACGTTAAACTTGTTTCGTGCGACCGAGCACATCGTCTATGCGGAGCTGTGTACGCTTCTCTTCAAAGATTAGCAGATTCCAGCTGCGCGGCAAAATGAAGCTTGGAAATGATTGCCCAAGAGTTGTGCAGGCTTTGTTTTTGTTCCCTTCTCACGGTCCGGCCGCGTATCGTAATCACACAGTGAGGTCCATATAAATGAGCCGGTCCATCTTTATACCGTGATCGATGGGGGTCCGCGGCCGACGTTTATAATCACGCGCTATCAAAACGTGGCCGTGCACCGCTCGTGACGAAGTGGCCCCAATCACTCATATCAGCCGGATAACGCCGCTCTTCCTTCATTTCTGGTCGGTTGCCCTCTGTTCCACGCTTCGTTCTTTTTTTAATCTTTATTTCGGCGCCCTTGTAAGTCCTCAAGCGAAATCGTTCTCGCCTCTGGGCGTTAGAAAGTGGTGCGAGTAGGAGGCACTTCTCTGATACCAGCCGCCTTTTCTTTTTTTCATTTAGGGTCATGTGACGGAAGGCTTATGCGTCAAAATATAGACGACGTTCGCCAACGACATGGCGGAGTCCTCCTGATGCTATAATGAGCTATTAATGACGCTATCAATTACTGATACCTTCGCGCCTAATGCGAGTCACGTGATTATCCCATGCCGCTGCTTAGGTATAGGAAGGTTTCGCAGCATCTTGTCAAAGGGCGCACTGTTTCAGTTTCAGGAGAGCCCTAGAAAAAGAATGATCTTCAAACCGCTGAATACTTTTCAACTGCCCAATTGCGAATTCCTGAAAATTGAAAAGGGGAGTGCATTATTACGTATCCTGCCGGAAGATCACAACGAAATTCCGCCTTAAAATTCTCTTTATATTTTGGAAGCGTTTCTTCCCTAATGCTTAAGAAGTCGATGATGAATGTGGCAGGGAAACTTTTCTTGCTACGTCACCCGGCTTTTGTAACATTGTTTTTGAACAAGTGAATTAAGTTTATCTGTTGTTCTTTATTTCGATGGAAGGGTATTTAGCACTAATTCATAGCAGATTGGCTATTTTTTTTTTTGTGGGCAGAGCCGTTGAGCGTTAGTTCACTGTCGTAGTTTAGCGAAAAACGGAACTTTCTTAAAATGATGCTATGAACGTTTTGTTTGCGTTCTGCGTGCATGGGCGATAACTTACGTACCCGTAGTACAGCAGCCACCAACCGGAGCTCGTTACTGGGCTACACCAATTCCAATAGAGCCGACACTGCGCTTGCCCTACAACCGTATTGCCTTCGAACCCTCCTTTCGAACTGCCACTGATGTGCACGTTGACGCGCGCTGTCGCCTGCGTCGGCCACGAGATGGCGGCACCATCATTAGTACGGCGACGAGCCTGGGTCCCTGCGCGAGGAGCAGAGTGCTTCTCCGCCAGGCTCGCAATCAAGTAGGCACGCAAGGGGGAATCGGGCGATAGGGAAAGAGAAGCCAGAGAGAGGCACTGCTGGAGCTTGTCGGCCGCCGCTCTGTTCCCAGCGCCAGTTGAGTCCTCTCCGGTTGCGCAACACTGCAGCCACGTGACGCGATTTTCTTCTCCCCTTCCCCGGGGCGGCCGCTGCTGGGGTCTTTGCACTCTGCTCCCTCGCCGCGCGCTTCTTCGCCGGCTCACTCGCGGAGTCTGCGTGCTCCGCGCCGCTGCTCTATGCCTCGTTGACGTATCGACTGGGGCCGCTGCAGTCGGCCGCGGCGTTCCGATCGCTCTTGAGCATGATTAACGCGATTTCAGTTGCAGCCGCTGTGTGGAGACAGAATGCAACGCCGATTGAAGACGCCGATGTGGGCGGCCGCTGCTGCCTGGCGCGCGCGAGCACGCGCATCGGCGGAGATAGATGACGCTCGTCTCTCCTCCTCCTACCACTTAGTGGGCGTGCGCATCGGTCTTTAAAAGCTTCGCTTCCAGTGTAATGTGTCGTTGAGGTTTGACTTTCCATCTCCGCAGTGCCGTCGTGTTGGGCAGCGTGTGCGTATGGGTGTCTTTTGGACTTTTAATATCTTGTATAAGCTTCTTCCGGTAGGCGGCATCTGTTCGGCACTCTTGATGGAAGTGAGGAATGTTCAGGAGGCTTTCTCAGGGAACGAGCTGGTCGTCATATGACCGCACAGATTCTGTGCATACTGCGAGATGGCGAATACAGCGCCTGCCGCAGGCTTCTACAGTGCCTCGTTGAGAAACCGTGAAGGTTTCCGGAGTGCAACTGTTTTGACGATGGCTCTGCTTAGCCGGGCGCATGCGGACAGGTGGCCCGGTACAAAGCGGATCCAGTGGGCGGTGTTTACAGAGAACTTCGCCGAGGTTATTTCACGTGCACCGGAAGCTTCGGTGCGGAAATTTGCGCGTTTTTGGTTTGTTCGCAAATGCGGAAAACTAATGGCGACTGGTCCTGTCTCGCATCCGGGTCTTGGGGGAAAAAATGACCAGCGCTTTAGGGCCGCCTAAACCGCGCAAGTTTTAACGTTGCCCGCACAAAACTGCGTCTTTTGGACTCGTTCAAACTTTCATTTTACTGCCCTGAAAAGCGATGCAGAGTGCGTTTTAGAACGTCGCGAGGATGAGGCAGTATGCGCGTCGCGAGTACGCGCGGAACGGTGGCACCGGTTGTTTGGGACGCATCACGAGCCCAGCTCTGAAGTGTGAGTACTACGCGATGCCAACAGCGTGTGGGACGGGCCGCGGACACTCGCGTCCGGGGATCACTTGGCTGGCCCTAAAAATAGTCCCGCTTTGCTGCGGCGCGATAAGCTCTCTCCGCGGGTCCGAAGCTCGACCGCGCGCGCGTCCGGTTGAAGGTGCCCGCGTGAGTCAGCCGCGTGGAAGAAAGACACGCTATGACGCGGCCGCTTCGGCTGTGTGCAAGCGGCGGGCACTGGCCGCGAGTCCTGCTGGCAGTTGTCGCGCTTTGAAATGCAGCTGGCACACGCTCTGTGTGCGTCTCCGGACACGCACAGCGCATGTTGCGCGGCTGACAGATTGCTGACACGGCGGCTGGCTCTGGCTGACAGTGCCGTTGAATGCCGCGCGGCGCGCGTGCGGACTTGCCCCCGTACCCCCCTCCCCCCGATCTCTCTGTCTGTAACGACTTTCTCTTTGGGCGATGCCGCGTGACTCACTTCCGCTTCTGACCGCGGCGCGAGGCCGTTCGACCCTGGTGGAGAACGCCGAGGGGAAATTCTGTCGCTGAGGTTGGGCAGGTCCCGAAATTTCCCTTGCCCTTGCTTCACCGGCGGTGGGACCTGTGGGCATTAGTAACGTTAGCCCCGCAGCCTGCTTAGTACTGCGTAGTCAGACATTTTGAGAACTCGCTTTATTCGGACTTCCGGTTTATTCGAACTGCCGCTTCGGTCCGGTGAACACCACGTGCATTGGATTCGCGCTAATTTTCGGTTCTCCTTGAGTTTAAATGATCGAGCTTCGATTGTATTTGCCCCTAAGCGGCGAGCTTCGGTGGTTTGTTTTCAGTCCTCATTATCGAGAACGTCCGTAGATAGTTTGTGTAATACCTGGACGAAGTGCATAATACCTGGACGACCCGCCGAGCAGTGACGTTGTCATCGGTCCTCCTCTTCTATGTCCAGTTTGAACGTATCTGCGACGACTGCGCACTGTTTGTTCCCGTTATCAGCGCGCAGCTATGATAAGTGGACGAGGAAATGGTGAAGCTATGGTTATCGAATACACGAGGCGAAAGATAACGTTAATGGCTCATAGATTACGCGCGGAAAGCCTTCTCTTTAACTAAACCAGTGCGTAGGCTGCTGCTGTCGTGCGCACCTTCCCTAGAGTTATTACACCAGCGATGGGGACAACGATTAGCATGCGCTGTGGAGTGCCAGTGTATAGTGGTCGCGTAAAGCTAGCGCGTAAAAAAAAAAAAGGCGCTGCGTCGAAGTGTCCTCTGCGCTCGTTTTGCGATTCTTGGGTGCCTGGCGCCGTGGGAACGCGGTGCAACGTTATGGCGGAACGCAGACTGGCGGTCGAGTCTGCGAGGCTTTGCGTGTGTCAGCGCGACCGGGTCTCGACGCGCCTTCGTAATTGGCTTGCTGCGGGCCATGCAGGTCGGGACGGCGCCGTGCCGTATACACACACACACACACACACGCTGGCCCGATCTCTTTTCATCCTTGTTATCTTGTACGTCACCCCCGCCGAGTGCCGCCTCTGTCGTCGATGAACGATCGTCGTGAGAGCACGTACGCCGGAACGAGGCTGAAATTGTTCCGAAATGATCGATTACCTGGAGGGTCCGAGCGCTATCGGAACAACGCCGTTCCAACAAGTGCTGTATTGAGAGTTGTGCCAATCGACGCGACGAGAGGAAACTCTTCCCAGGGTTCTCGTCGGGCGCCGGGGAGGAGAAGCGACATCGATACCTGTATCGCACCGTCCGTTTATATAGGGCCCCCGCTGGCAAACTTTCCCGGCTCGCATGGACTCGTTTTAGATTGTCCGGTCCAGGTCCGTTGCCTCCGTGTGAACCCCAGAGGTGTTGTTACAGGGCTTTCACGGTTCGCGCTGTAGGACGTACGCTTTATGCTTGCGACACTGTCGCTGTAAAAAGAAATCGTAACATTGTCTGGAATCTGAGGCCTTGCGTACTCGGTTATAGGGGAAACGGTGACTCCGTTAACTGTTCCGCTGCTCTAGACAGAATTTTCGTGCGAGCGCAACCGCGGAACTGTTGACGTCCGTCTTTGTTGACATTTATAGCAAATTTAGGCCGGTGATGTATGTATGATGCGTGTGTTTCGACTATCGCTGAGTTGCGTAACGCGCATGCTCGCATGTATACACCTTACCGCTCTCCGGTTTCCAGCTGTTTCGCCGTCCCCGAAGGCCGTTTGTGTGCGGCGCGTGCGACTATCGCACGAGCCTTGATCCCCAGCGCTGCATGTCCGAGACCCGGCGCGCGAGCACGACTTCGTGCCTCGCATAGCCTCGTCTGGGGCGCGTATACCTGTGCCTGGCTGTGCCGAAGTCACGCCAGACGAAGGGTTGTCTCTTTGGCGGTCTGCGCTGCCTGCGTGCATGCTTGGGAGGCAGTGGTCCGGGAACCCCCCTATGGAGGTTCTGGCGACGCATGGGATGGAAAGCTGTGACGGTGTGGAGGGCCCGAACCCTTTCGCAAGACCTTATCAAAAGAAGTCCATGGGCGCCGCCATATTGGGCGCTGGGCTGTGCTCGTAGCGCGGGAAAGAGTTGAGGATAAGCTCCCCCACGTTCTCCCCACAGCCCCAGAAAACTGGCTTTACCGGGGGTCGTGAAAAGGTGTCCGTGTCTGGGTGCCTCGTCGATCAGCTGATGCCGGAAGAATTAAACTGGCGTGACTTTAAATGCGATAACATTAAATGCCTTATCGGCTGGAGGGAAGGGACGTCATTTCCGGCAAAGGCATCAACAGCTTCTAATGCAATCGCATTGCCAACACATTTATTTATTTATTTATTTATTTATTTATTTATTTATTTATTTATACATACTGCAGCGCAATTATATGCGCTGCAGGTACATAGACGTCCCTGTGAATTGATTCATTTGTGATGCCTGCATATTTAACTGTGTTGGAGAGGCTCAGCCTTGCGCATGCCTTTAAATGTGTGGTGGGCTAATCGCCCCATGTATTGAGATTTTTTGTTGTAGACTCGGTATCGAATGTGCTGCTTAGTATTTAAAAGTGTAAAATGGCTGCGAACTGCGCTATAAAAGGCCACTGGAATGTAGACGTTGTGAGAGGGAAGCTTTAAGGGAACTGCGAGGTTAAGTCTTATTATCCGTGGCATACTCTTGTCCCTGAAAGGAGCAGTACACAACTGACATGTCTTGTTTACTCCCTCGAGTGAGGCTGAAACTTGGAGGCTAACAACAAGGCTAGGAATGGCGTTACGGTCTCTGCAGTACGCGATCGAAATGAATATTAACTGTAACGTTAAGGGAAAGACGGGAGCGCTGATTAGAGAGGGAACGCGAGTCGAGGATGTTTTAGCTGATATTGTACAAAAAGTGGGCTCGGCAATCGATCCGCTGTACCAACAATTGGTGGTCTGTCCCAACGTCGGGGCAGATACCAAGAGAAGGAGAGACGCGCTCGGGGGCAGTCCAGCGTCGGATGGGCCGAATGTCTTGGGAAATTGCTGCCAGAGAAGTGTCCACAGCCGGCACACAGCGTGAATGTGTGGGAAGTTGTATCGGGAGAGGCCTTTTAAGGCGAAAGCCTTTAATGGCTCATGCTTGCGTCCGTCCGTCCGTCCGTTACGCTCGATAAGAAAAAAAATCGAGCGTGCTAACAACTATGTTATTTCCTGCCAACGCATATGTATATATAGTTCTCATTGTCTGGGACGCTGGAGAGTGTGTGCGGAAAGGTGCCGAATCAGACGGATGCGTCGCAAACGCCCTCCAGTGTCTCCAGCATTTAATATTCACAAACAGTTGTGTACTTGATTAGAATCTTAACCACACATCAGTGACACAAGCAGCAACACCGCGCTAAAGGCTTTCGCCTCACCGCCCCCCTGTGTTCTTTAATAAGTGCAGCGCTGCCTGTGTCCTGTTCTCCCTATCGTGATGTTGTTTTTCACGCTGTGACTGCGTTAACTGTTTTAGCGTACTGTCTTCGAAGTGCGATGATATTATCTATACGGTGGCAGTGTAGACAACGGCCGCCGCGAAAGGAGGACGGTCGCTGCCGTCCAAGTCCTGAATTGTAAGCGCGCTTTTAACGGTGTTCACTTCGCTGGCTGTCGTCATTCGCCTCCTCCTCTGCGCCTGTTCCAACCCGCGAGTGTTTCGCCGCTGCTACATGGTGCTAGCTGGTGCGGGCGCGAGATTGCCCTTGTGTCGGCCCGGCGTCTCAGCCGTCTCCGGTGTCGGGGCAGCGCGCATATGGGCGGCTCGCCCCGCTGGCCCGGGTCCAGACGCTGTTTGGCGCCCGCCGCGACACATGCTCGCGCCCCGCTTTACTCTCCCTCCCTCTCGGACGGCCGGGGCTCGATTCGCTTGGAGAGGGCACCCTTTCCTTTTTCACATTTGCGTCCAGCCTCGCGCTGAAGGGCGAGCCGAGTCTCCAATGCTGCAGTGCATCGGTTTCAATTAAGCTGCCGACATCCGCAACGCAGAAGCGGCGGCTGTCTTCAGAGAACCCCGAAAAAACACTACCGCTGTTAGACGAATTAGCATCATTTTTCTAGCTGTGATCATGTAAACAAAAGCTTTGGGCACCGTGATGTTTCGATTTTATTTTTCATTGCTTGTTTGTATTACTTTGCAAACAGGCGCTGCGATTTTGAAGCGGCTTAAATGGGGGAGGGGGTAATATTGTTAAGTTAGTTAATAGCAAACGGGCGAAAACTCGCAAGTTGTACTCTTTGAGGACGCGGGATCTGATCTTGGTAGCGGCGGTCGCGTTTGAATGGAGGCAAAACGTAAAAGACTCCCGTGTGCTGTGGTGGGCAGTGTCGGTGCACGTTAACGAGACCCAGGTGGTGGGAATTATTCCGGAGCCCTCCGCTGTGGTGCGTCTTGCTCTCTACCTTTTTCTTCCTCTTTCGTTTCCCTCGACACTTCGAGGTGTGAGACAGTCGCTGCGCCTCTCCTTTCCTCCTAATCAGCTTACTTTATTTGTGGTCGCTACGCTTTTACCGAGCATTCTATATATGTTTCGTATACTCCAGCCAACGCTCGAACTTGCAGGTGGGTCTTGTTAAATATGCATAGTTACTAGGTGGGCATTTGAATACTTACCACGTCGTGTTAACACTTGAGCCCTCTTTTTATCCTGGTCACGCGCGTCTTAAGTACCCTTTTGCACTTAGTAACTACAGAATGGAGATTTCGTTATTTGGTTGCGTAAGCGCGTTAATGGTCTATACATATACGTCGGAAGCGGTTTCTCCGTCCGAATGCATGCATCGCGCATTATGCATGAATTCTAAGTCGGCAGTCACGAGCCATTGTACGAAGATTCATATCTCTCGCAGTTCGAACGCATTGCCTCAATATATTCTGCTTGATCTTAACTGCGCGATTGCACGCGTCGAGCTTAGCAAAAGAGCGCTTTGGGACTCTCAGGTGTTCGTTCCCCATTTACTTTCCGAGGGGGGGGGGGGGGGGGGGGGTCACCGTGTGGTTAAATATTATTTTCTTCCGATCGGGTCAGTACGTCTAACATTTTTGTCTTCTGAAAGGGGAAGTGAAGCAGTGATTATGAAGACGTTGCTTTGAAACCGCGTGCCCCAGGACATGCGTTCCTTTTAGCAGGTCGTGTAAGAGAAAAGGATGTGAAAAAAAAAAAGGGGGGGGGGGGCACTGGATTATCGACAATAATGTGGTCGCGTAAGTTCCGCTAGGAAGATGCTGTGCGCCGTTTTTCCCTCGTTACGCCGCTCCGTGTGAGCAGCGAGAGCCGTCGGGCCGGGCGAGAGCGCTTTACGAATGGTCGGCTAGCTCGCTGCTGACGCCTCGGTTTAGCAGCAGTTTGCCGCGCGTTGTCTGTCGCGCTGTTTGGTGTCTGCGTCCCGGTTCGAGGAACTGGCATCGACTCTGGTCTGTCCGGGCCCAGTGTGAAGAGGGGGGGGGGGGGGGGGGGGGGGGGTTGACCGGTTGTCTCTCTTGGCAAACGAGGGCGCCGTTCGAGGGCGTCGGCGGTGGTAGACCAGTGTGCGTGGCGCGGGAGGGATTGGTCTCGTCTTGTCTCGTCTTTCTCGCAGCGCTGCTGTTCGGCTGTCGCGAGATTCGTCGAACTGTAGGACGTGACGACGTCGACAGCGGAGGCGACAGCGCTGCGTCCCGCCAGAGGGCCCGTCACCGCGCCTGTCCGTCACGCTGCTGACAGGGCAGAGCTCTGGCAGGGAAGAGCTCTTCTCGGCAAACAGCGCCCGGTGCCGCGCTGCATACGCGACGTGCGCGTGTGTGTTCGCGGCATCGTTGGAGGGAAGGAAGCCCGTGTGCCGCGGCACCGCGAAGCTTGGGTCCCGCGTCAATATTGTTCGCCGTCGAGCTTGGCTATGTCCTCGACTTCCTTGTGCGGCTCCGGTGTTTGACTTGTTTGCCCAATGCGGGACGGAGGGCGGGTCCGTCGGCGCGGCGATGGGGAGATGCGCGGATGGCGGGCAGTAGTGCCGGAAAGGTGGAGGGGCGGTGGCGGAAAGGCCTGGAGAGCGCTATAACGCCCCCTCGGTTGTCTCGCCCGTGCACTGATTTGTGAACCGAAGGGATCGGCGCGTGCCCCGTGCGCACGGCGATATGCTCACCGTGTTAACCGACTGGCCTACTGTCGTCAAACGCTTGCGTTTTTCCCGTTCCTCTGCTTTCTGCTCTCGTGCGTTCTGAACAGCCGTGCAGATCACGTGCCCTGTCCGCCTCACTTCACCACGGAGAACGTGGAGATGGTGGGTATGGGATGTCTTCTCTCAAATAATGTTGTTGCAAACTTTTTTTTACTTTCTTGTATTCTTGCTTTGTGTTTTTGTTTTGCGCCAAGGTTGCGCATGTCTTTATAATTCTCTTTACTACTTTTGGTAGCACACTTTAGCCGGCTTTTCATTGTACTGAGATCAAGCTCTTCGTTCTCAATATTGGTGTTATTTACGAGTGTCTTGTCCTTATTCAGCCAGTACGCATTTTGGGGCTAGTAAAGTTCTCTTTGAATCTTTTTTTTTTCGTTCGCAAACTTCTTTGTCACAAATAAAGCGTTTCGTTTCGTTTTTTGCCCGA
Organism: Amblyomma americanum; assembly: GCF_052857255.1. Classification (NCBI taxonomy): domain Eukaryota; kingdom Metazoa; phylum Arthropoda; class Arachnida; order Ixodida; family Ixodidae; genus Amblyomma; species Amblyomma americanum. The sequence continues at coordinate 55,482,306 of NC_135502.1, forward strand.
GTGAATTACCGCGCGAAACCTGTTCGCGTTGCGCGAACGTGGAGCTCGTCGTCCGCGTTTGGTAGGCCTCTTGTCTTTTGTTGCCGCTTACCGTTCTGCGTATGTAGCCGCGCGCAACAACTCCCCTCTGGGTATGCAGCACGAGCGGGGGCCTTTGCTGGAGACTTTTGCAAGCTCTCGCGCGTGAGAACGGCACACTTGTGTGGAAGCCGTCGCCTCGAGCGTCGCGTAGCCCTCCGTATGCCACGAGTGCACAACAAGCGCGGCTCATTGTTCCTTTCCGCGTCCTCTCCTGAAAACGCTACAAGGCTGTCATATGTAGCACAGCGACCGACGCGCCTGACCCACGACGATGTAACAGCCCCTCTCCCGCTGTATAGTGCGGTCCATTCGTGAACTATATATGCGCGCTCGCAAGAGAGGCGGCAGCGTGGATACCCCACGAGTCATTGGCTGCTTTATGGCGCTCGGGGGCGTCGATGGGGCTCGTTATTATGCTCGAGGCCGCCGCTGTCGTGAATAGACACAACAGGGCCTGCGTGTGTGCCTTGTCCTCGAGCGGCTGACGATCGGAGACACGAGTGACGCGCGCCCGTCGGGATCTCGCGTCGTCCCTCTGTGCGCGCGCAGACGTCCGGCGAGGCCGGTTCAGCGACCGGCCTGATTCTCGGCGCGTTCTTCATGCGGCGCTCTCCTTGTGGGCCCTCGTCGTCGCGCGGCACTTAATTCGGCCTGCGGGGCAGCGGTATGTACTGCTTGCTGCACTTAAGGCCCTGGTGCGTCTGGCGACAACCGCTTCCTTGTGCACTGCGCGCGGCACTCCCTTCGTTCTTGCTTTCATCATCTCGGGCCACTGCGGGGCAAGAGTTCGATTGATCTCCCATCGGGCCACCACTGCCCAGCTGCGTCTACCGCGGCTGCTCTTTGCCCCCGCAGGATCTCACGTTTCGCTTCCCGTGGTGTTCGCTAAGCACCGCTAGGGTTGTTTTTTCTCCGTAGTTAAGTCTTCCCTTCTGCCATTGGTAGTTGAGACTATCGACGTCATAACTGGCAGTTAAGCAGGCAGCTTCAGTCGTTGCCTCCGAAACCTAAAAGCGGCGCTGGCCGTTGGAAGGAGAGTAAAAGAATGAATCGCAGAGAAAATGAAATCATTAAATTATACGGCTCTTGGCTGTCTGCCATCCTAGGGGACTAATGAGCGCTCAATAATTGAAGTGCGCCTTGTGTGTACTGTCGGGGGCAAAAGTCTCCGGGACGCGAGTAAAGCTGCATATATGCTCGTAATCTAAATGCTTTTTTCCACATCATCGGTGACCGGGAATCACAGCACGTCAGTGCGACTTTCACGTTCACAAATGTGGAGGTGAAAGTTAACAAGCTATGGATAATGGTGCTACCGGCTACAGTTGCCACTCAGTTTCCTGGAGACTTCTATCCCCAATTGAGCGGTTAGGAGGAGCACTTATTTCAGGAACTTAATCCTGCTGGTTGGGGGGGAGTTGATGAGTGGATCGTTCTGCCCAAGAAACCGTATCGGGACTTCGGTTTTGCTCGTGGACTTTTCCGGCCATATTTCTGAGCTCGTGCCCTCCCGCTGCACTTTGCTTATATCGCGGCTCTCTAATTGCAAGCAGCTGACACGCGCATACGGGTTAGGGGTCGTCAGCCGCCCAGTGGAAAAAAGTTGCCCCCGTGGCTACAGAACATCGAGTGCGGTATTCACGTTATTCGAAAGTCCGGCCGCTTTGTTATAGGGCGAAGGAACGAGTGGTCGTTCGTGAACGATGGGTGCTCATCCTTTTGTGGTAACTCGTTGCGCTCTGCAGACGTAGTACGTACTACATATATTACGACAGGAGTGCCCGTGGTGTTCTTCATGGGCTGCAAATGAGCCTTACGGCGTGCCCGAGTTTTAATGTTGCAAGCTGAAAAAAAAGACTTTTTGCCGTCTTTCAGGGCGGGGACGCGATTGTGACAGCACTCGACTGAAGCCTACGACGACCGCGTGATATCCGGTGGCACGTTCTGGGGTGCACCCTACATCATGCACACTTCGATAACGTGTGGGCTGTCATTTGCCAGCTGGCGAGCGCGAGTGTTTTCGGTTACGTCATCGCTCAGTGTGTAGTTAACAATAATAACTGGTTATGAGGAATGACACACTAACAGTCTCACACAGCGTGGACACTCAAACCGCGCCACAAGGGAAGGGATGGAGGTGGGGGGGGGGGGGGGGTGCTGGGTCATTGTCTCTTCATTCGTATGCAGTAGTGTGATTGGATGCTGCGTGAGTATGTCGCGTATAGTTTGCGTTTGCTGCGAACCATGCGCGACTGCTCATTGCTGCGAGTGCTCTGTGTGATGCGGAGGAGGGAAGAGGGCTGTATTTGGTCGCCGCCGCGTGTTTTCGTACGCCTCTCTGTTGTCCCCTCGGCAACCACTTGTCGTAGAAACGAGCTCCTTGATGACGCCGCCTGCCGACAGAAAGTCCCCCACACTAGCTGTAGACATCTCTGTGAAAGGGGATACAGGCAACACCATGCAGGGAAGAGGAGCGGGGCAGAGGGCGCTCGAGAAAGGCAACCGGTTCGCGCGTCGGAGAGACGAGTGACGGGGCGCTGCCAGGTGGCGATGCCTTCGTTCACGCGTGAAACGGAAGCGGCCGCCCCAGCGTTATATGCGCTGCACTCCGCGCTGCTGCGCTGGGCCTACGTTGGTTCCGCGGAGGCGCCGCCACGATCCTCTTGTGCCTCCTCCTCTTATCGGGGCGCCCGATCGGCTCCACCCGCGGCCATCCGGTCTGCACCCAGGGACGGCGCTCCTTCTTCTGTTGGACCACGAGTGCCATCCAGCGCGCCCAGCTTGCCTCGATACGCGTAGTGTTTGTCAGAAGTGAGGAGTTGGTGCCTTGCGGTGTCTAGGGTCCCCTCTGCTGCGACGCTAGAGAAGGCTGTGGGAAACGAGAGAGGCAGTTTGTGCATGATATTACGCCGTGGTTATACCTAATATGCGCAACGCAGCGTAGCTCTAGGTCAGCTGCATTCAGCCGTGCGCACTTTTATCAAAGGCATTGTGTCAAAAGGTTGGAGGCAGTGAGTGCCGCTAGAAAAGAAACTAAAAGCTGAAATTCCTTGCGCCCTGGGTTTCCGTGTCTAGAATCGATGGGCGCGTTGCTTTGGTGGCACGCTCGAGCGCGATCCGCGCGTTTCGCTTCGAGCGAATTCATCTTTCCCGCCTCCGCCCTGGCCTCCGGATCTTTGTTGCTGCTTGACTATGCATTGTCCGCAGTCGATGGAGTATCTGGTGCGAGACCGCCTAGCGAAACCGTGGGAGGGGGGGAGCTGGCCAGAGTGTAAATATGCGGTGTGATGTATAAGACTTGAACAATCGCGAAGCCGAAACGCCACTCCAATGGCGCTGAGCGCGGAAAGGTCGGGGTGTGTTTAGGACTAATCTATACGCTGGGAGGAAAACAACGTCGAGTGCGTCGTGTCCAGTGAACGTGAACCGTGTTGATGGATCTGTCGTGGCCAGTGACAACAAAAAGAGCCCTTGGAAATCCGCTGCTTTCGAATAACCAAGTAAAGCGTATAGGTGACGTGTGTCGATGAAAGCTGAAGCCACGGCCCTAGAATCTTGGCCTTCGTAAGAGGGCGGGAGTTGAATCGCGCGACACTGCCTCGTGGGTCACTCGCCGAGCATCGAACCTGGGACAGGGGCAAGTGAGCTCAGTTGTCTCCCCGCGCCTGCAATGATCGCTAGGGCGTTCAGCCATCAGAATTAGGAATAAGCTTTCGCAAGCATAAAGGCGATTACTACAGGCTGAAGGCTGCTGATGACTATATTGTGCTCCCGCATGCCAGCCTCTGCGCTGACAAGCCTTGTCAGTCGGTCGGGAGGCGCCATTTTGTTTCCCTGAACACTGCGTATAGCACTGTCATATGGACAGGATGCCTCGGAATTGGACGACCCTGAACGTGACACCCAATTCAGGACGTGCAGTGCTACGTGGTCCACCTACAGGTGGCAGCAGCAGGTAGCGGCTTCGGGCGCCGGTTGGCGCAAACCACCCGTCGGAGTTACCTCGACTCCCTCGTTCGGCCGAGTGCTGCCGTTAATGACCGGACAGAGCCGCCCGCGATGGCGACGCCGGGGTGACGAATCGTTCGTTTTCTCGCGGGGGGAGGGGAAGGGGGCTGTCTGCTCTCCCTGTCGTCCTTGCGCGGGTGCCTGCTTCTCGCCTGGGGAGACAACGGAGGAAGGGGAAACGGGCGCTCGCCGATCCTGGGCGCGTGCGGGGGTTCCACTGTAGCGCGGGTTGGCCACCCGACGGTATACTCTGAACGCCTTCCTCCTCGCTTATCCGTCTTCCCCTTCTGCTAGTTGTGTTGGTCTGCGCGTGCTTGTGCCGCACCAGAGACGTGGCCCTCTCTGCTGCGATGCCCCCGAAGGCCGTCACGGACACCTCCTTAATGAAGCCGGCACGGAAGATGCTAATGCAGCTCTCGTTCTTTGTTTCCCTTCCCTCCCCGTGCGTCCGGTCTCCCGGTTTGGCAACGGCCGCAAGCAGTAGCGATAGAGACGCTAGGAAAGGGAAACGGGGGAGGGGGGGGGGGGGGGTTGCGCCGTCAGGTGCTATGCATATAGGATATATGTAAGCGCCCCTGTGATGTAACTCCTGACGCCGTCGGATCCGCCATGGCGCGGCGTGTCGGTCTGTGGGTCTTTTGTGTGAACGCTGGCGGAACGATTGGCCGCCTAATCGTGGCGGCCCGCGGGCCGTTTTCCAACTGCCATTCGTTCATCCTGCGCGCTCTCCAGTCCGTTCCGGTGTGCGCGGCCTCTAGCGGTTGGCGCCCTATATTCACGTTTGCAGCGGGCTTTGGGGGGGACGCGAGCGTTTCTCGCCTTTGTTTTTTTTCTTTACTTTTTTTTTGTTGGTGCGAGGCGATGTCTGATTCGGGGCCAGGTTTAAAAGAGCTCTTTCGGCCGATGGTGATACGATGGTTTTAAAGCCCCCAAGCTGTACATGCGTTATGAGCCGTTACGGAGAGCTCCCGATTAATTTTGGCCATCGCGCAGCGCACGGGCGCTTTCGAATTTGGCATCCGTCTAAATGTTACCATGGATTGGCGACCCTGGAGCTCGACAGTCGAACGCCACATGCCGTAAGCTGCAGCACCTGCGGCGGGCTTAATTTCTCTGATTTGAGAGTCATAGCTACGACGGTTGCAGTGCCGTTCCGAGCTAGCGGATTAATTTTTGGTTCAGTCGCGTGTATAGAATTCGCAGAAAAAGCGACGCTCCACTGGAAGCGCTACAGCCGTACTCTCTCTGCTGAGCGCTTCTGGTCTTCTTACTGGAGCCTCTTTCCGAACAGCGGGGAGAGTACACACAGTGTATCCAAATGGCGTACGTAGGCAGCGCGGCGGTCTCGTTCCCCGCAGCTGCGTAATCGTCGCTCGCCGCACAGCCGTTTCTATCTACGGAAAAGGAATCTCTAGAAGGGGAGAAATTACAACCGGAGCAATTTAAGCGGAGCCGCAGAGGAACGAGAGATCGCGCGAAGCGAGCGCGCGCCGCCGATCGGCGGGGGACCGCGCGTAAACGGCCGCTCGATCGTGCCGCTTTGCGTTTCCCGAACTTTCTTTCTTTCTCTCTCTCTCTCTTTTTCTTTTCTGGTTATTGCGTCCCTTTTATATCTTTCCTCGCGGACGCATGGCGCGCTCGCAGTCGTCCCACGCTTGCCATATCTCGCGCTGTTCCCGCTTCTGTCCGCGACGCAAATCTGGCCGCCCGATCGCTCATATTTCTACGGCGGTGCGCGCGCGCACTGTGATGGCGGGGTGTTACTCGATTGCTCCGAATAATAAGTAGAATAAAAAAAAAAAGTTCCGCTGACTCGCTTCGCTCAGTCGCTCCGCGATCGTTTCTCGCTTGGATCTCTGGCAGCGACGCCGCGGTATGCGCGGGTTTTCACTTTATCGAGCTGTGCGTGCGTGCGTGCGTTTTCCCGCGAAATGTGCGTCGTAGCGCGCATTATTCGGGGTGCCGCGTATCGCGGGCGAGCGTTTCGAGACCGCGTACGTGAAAGGCAGCGCGTCTCTTTACTAGAAAGCACGCTCGTTTCTCTCGTCACCGCTTCTCGCGGTCTCTTGTGACTTTCGTGACTTTCATTACTAAATTGGTCTCCGACTGCCAGTTTGGGGTGTTCTATCGACTGCCAGTTGCGGTCGTCACAACGTGGACAGAAGCTCCGCGGTTTGCGTGAGCAGATATATGCAACCGTGGGTATATTAGTGGAATAATTCTCAACTCGATCCCGCTTAATTAAAACTTCCGGTTTATTCGAACCGAAACTCTGTCCCTGTCAACACAACGTGTACACCGGAAAGAGCCCGATCTGACTCCCCTATTTCGAAATCCGCATAATTCGAAGAAACGGTTCCCTTCTAGTCCCAGTTATGGAGGTTAGACGGCGTGAGTATACGTTCACTCACCGCGCGTTTCAGTTCGATAGTTAATTTTCCCACTAGGGCTGCGACTCGATGTCCTTTCTTCCTCGCTTTGTAAATAAACCCCGGCGCCCGCGTGGAGATTCTTTCCGTGCTCTCCGCCGTGGCGCATTGTTCCTGTGGGTCGATATATTTGCAGCCCGATTGCACTATGCGCGCATGCAGGCCCGCGGACACACCCGCGGTTGTTCAGGTCGACCCTTATCGACATCGCCGGTCGCTCGCGCGGCGCTGCGTGTAGACGCTGCGCGTGTACTATGAATAGCCGGCGAGCAGCAATTCGCCGCGGTTATCGCTCGTGCTCGCATATAATAACGGGGTCATTTTGGGTGGCAGCTAGCGCGCGAGGGAGCCCGTGCACCTATCCTTCCTCCCTTCTCGGCGACAAGTGCTACCCGCGCCTGTGTGCGTGTGCTGTAGTGGTCGGATAGGTGCTGCTGGCGTTGGAGAGCGCATGCGCTGCCCAGACATGTAAATTCGCCTGTCTCGATCGGCCCGCAGTTTTATGAAGCGGGCCGCCGTATACACGTCGCTGCCACGCTCGATATCTGCGGAGATTGTCTTGCCCCCCTCCACTCCGAACGTTTTATCCTTGCTTTTTTGTACGTTGTTCTCCCTGTATGAACTCCCCCATTGCTCGTCGACTGGCTGGTTTGCTGAAGGCGGCCTCCGTCACGAATCGGCTTCGCCTTCTCCTGCATCTCTCCCTTTCCTCCTCCTGCTCTCTCCAGCTTGTTGAGACTGAGCCGCAGTCTTCTCCATCTTCTTCCGGGTTGTCGAATCCTCCGCGATTGCCTGCCGTGCCCGTGTTTGAGCGTCGACGGCAATTGTGCGATAGAAACGGAGAGCAGTGCGTCTGTGTGTGTACCCGTAAGAGCAGTCGGGAAGAGGCGCCACCGCCGCCCGCTAAAGTAAAGAACACACGCTTCTTCGCCGTCTCCCCCCTCCACTCTCCTCCTGCTCCTCCAATCGCAGTCAAGTTTTCACTTATCGGGCCCAGGGGATCGAACTGACCCAGTTATCGAGATTTCTCGGTAACCGAACAATGGATTGGACGTCGCGGCGCACCGAGGAGCCTGTCTTTTCGCTCCTCCGTTATTATTATTTTTTTTTCAGCTTAAGAAGAAGCCGCCCGTCTTGGATCACATCGCGTGTCTATAACGACGCGTCCGCTATTGCATTGCCAGCCAGCGGGGGCTACCAGCGAAGTCGGCCGGCTGTAGGCGCACGCGCTTCGCCGCACGGTCGCAAGTGCGTGACTTCGATGCCAACGCCTTCTTCGTACACGGCTCCCTTTGTGAAAGCACACGGACCGTTTTTGCGGTTGTCTACTTGCGTGCGATGATTCACGCTCTGCCGCGGTCATCGAAGGATTTCGGTTACACTACTTATATACGCAGCATGGTCGGCGTGCGGCTGAGCGAACAGTGTATACATACTACGCCGGCAGCCCTGCGTGTGCGGCCACTTGGTGCTTTTCCGGCCTGATCCCGCCCGGCGGTTCAGCGTTCTCCGCTCGCGCGGACACTTTGCTTCCGTTCTCACGCGAACGCTCTGCGCGGCTTCCCGGGGACGAGATTCCTGGGAAGCCGCGGATGATTTAGGAATTCATAAACATGGGGCTGATCCTCGCCGCCGGAGAATGCAGCGTGCGCCGAGACGCGGGAGTGGTGTGCGCACTCGGGCCGCTCTGAACGCGATGGCGCTGCCTTACGCCTTGTTCTGTTTTTGCACACTACCGTCCTAGTTCGTTGACTTCGCTAGGTCTTGCCGTGACGGTGATTTTTTTTTTAGGGTGGGGCAAGGGGGGGGGGGGGTTTAAGACTGAAGTACGAAGCATCCACTGTTAGGTATTTCATCGTCACGGCTTCTGTGGATAGTCTACAATGCACCATATGGGCCCACCATAGCAAGCCTTTCGAAACGCCGTCAAAGTCATGACGATCGGTCGACACCTATGGCTGGAAGGGGGTCCTTTGACGGGAGAAATGCACTTTGTTGTTGGGTTGCATCCGATTGATATTTGACAGCTTGTGAGCTGTTATCTGGAAGAGTGCTGAAGTCTGATTAAGGATAAAAATACAATGCAGGGCTCACACCGAGGCGCACACGTCCACTTAAAGGCTCGTCTATGTCAAAAAGTGCAGAACCGAATGAGTTTTGCTTCTAAGCGTCCGTCGAAATCCGCGACTTTCGTTGCGGTAAGTACGAGAGGTTTGAAAATGCTGGCGTTGAGTGACGAACCACACAGCACTGCCCAGGGGCGAACCCGTCTGGGCTCTAAATTTTGGCAAAGGTTGCTGCGCATTCGTGGTCACGAGAAGACAGCGAAGAGTGACGCCCCATTACGATGTGCCATTACGGCGTATGCCGAGGCGCAACGGTCCCGCCACAGCGCATAGGGAACAGTGGCCGCCTCACGCCGCGATCATCATTTCCGCCTTCTGGGAATAAAGAAGGGCGCTGTCGCAAAAAAAAAAAATAGAATCGAGGTGGTGGAGGAGGCATTCGCGATCCAGGTTCGTTTAAACCGACGGAGCGTGCTAATTTACAATTGTCCGCGCCCGGACAGCCGTAGCCGCGGCGAGCAGTAACCAGCTGCGAGAAGAGAGAAAACGAATGATGGAAGAAAAACGAAGTAAAAGACCGAAACGGGCGAATCTCGCGCGGCGCCTATCGCCGCGGCCCGCTGTCGTCGTCCATCATCTTTGCAGTCGCGCTTGTCGGGACGCTTTGTGCGCTCCCCCCGGGAGTGGGGGGTGGGTCTTCTCCTTTCGACCACTTTCTCCGCGGCGGGTTCTTCTCTTTCGCACGCGTCACTGGGTCAAAGACCTGTTGCCCATCCCCCCCTTTTTTTTATTGCCTGCTGCTGTTGCTCCACGGCCTCGCTGCGCCCGTTCCCCCCTCCCCTTTCTTTTTCTTCCTTTTCTACTCACCGTTTCTCCTTGTGCTCGGGAGCGTAGACGTTCCCGCGGTGGTGGGGTGGCTGCTCCCGTTCCAGGAGTTTAGGGGCGTCTTCTAGGGGTACGGGGTCGCGTTACCAGAACGAATGACTTTTTTTTTTCCTCAATAGGGGGTCACGTCCCCGTGAACCCGGAAGCGAGCTCTGTTGCAGGAAGACCTGTTAACCTCTGTTGCGGGATTCTTCCTCGCATCTTCCCCTCGCTCACCCCTGGTAGCAAGGTGGGTAGGAAGGGAGCGGCGTCGGACTCGCCGGGAACGATGGGTTTCGGCTCAGGAATAAGGAGCAACGGTGGGGCTCGCAGTGCCGGCAGAATGTCTTCGCCCCCCCCCCCCCCTCCCCCTCCTTGCTTCTACCGTTTGTTGTGTGGGGGTCTCCCGTCGCTGTTACCTTCTTCTTTCTTCGCCCTCTGGGAGAAAAGAAGGGGCAGGACTTTCCCTACGCAGTGTGGCGCCGCCGACCACTTCCGCGTGGGGTCGGCTTCCCGTTCTCTTCCGCGTTGTTCTCGTCTTGTGCGCTTACATTTTGTTTTGTTTCCCTCCCGGTGCGTCAGTTAGAATTCGCCGGCGTCGCGTCCCCGTTGGCCTCCCCGTGACGGCCCCACTTTCGACGAGAAGACGGGAGGTATGTATAACGGAGGTTAACAAACAGAAAAAAAGAAGCTGAACAAGAAAGAGGTGGTGCGGGGCGTTTGAGGCTCCCTTTCCCCGCCCTCCGTTCCCTCTAGCGTTCGGGATAACGGGATGCGGAGAAAGGAAGAAAAAAGCCTATGTGCGTGTCCCGCTTCGGTGGTGGAGAGGCGAAGAATGAGTCATCAGGCCGTTGTTGCCGACTGCGCGGCGTCAGGTTTCTTGTCTATTTTAGTTTTCCTTTATTTTCTCACTGTCGTGGGGCGTTGTCGTCCTCACTTGCTGCTCGCCGGGTGCCGTTGCGTGGTCATTGTACCGCGCCTGGAGTTTCGTTCTGCCTTTGGGCTGTGCAGTTCCGATCGCACTGGCATTATTTACAGCCGCCTCTCACAGGTGGACCTTGAGCGTGCTACGAATGTTCGCATGTTCCCACTCCGTAGCATTTACGACTGGACAAACGCCACGGGGGCCGCACGGATACTCGGTACTGCTTGGCGTGGGATGTAGGTTCCGCAGCACGTTCGGAGCCAGCGCTCAACGGGTTCTCGCTTGCCCTTCCTTTTGTGCCTTGCAGCTTCTCACAAGGTCGCCGTTGGTCGCGCACCCATACATACGCGCGGACGCGACGTTTCGCCGTGCGTACACACGTACAGCATTTCGCAGTGGCAGCATGACTCGGGGCGAGACACTTTTTTCGACACACTTTACTCAGTTTAATACTCAGCGGGCAACGCTGCCTGAGCCAACCTGTCTCCAGCGGTGTTCGCATGGCTACGTCCGTAACCCAGCTAACTCTAAACTTTCCCGGGTTAGGTCGAGTGGTAATTTCGTTGTCGCGTCATGATTTTGGCAGGGATAGTATAACAGTCATAGTGACAGCGCGTGGGCCATTGTGTGTTGCAATATTTCGCCAAGGGCTTTGCCAAACCTTCACTGTGTGCCTGTTGCCGGGGCCCGGATCTTTTTTTTTTCGAGCCCGTTAGAGTCGCGCGTGACGTGAGCGGGACAGCTTGACGTGCTTTTACCCCCCTCCCCATCCTCTTGATCCGTGGAATGCTATGCCCTGTAGACGCGTCTCCGAATGCTGTTGCTTCGTTTCGCAAAAGTGCATTTTATGTGGCGTTCACCGGCGTCGCTGAATATTGCGGCGCTTAAAAGTTCGCATATGGGAGAACAGCGACGCTGCCTTCAAGGCCTTCGTGATCCAACGGCAGTCCATTTCTCCTTGGTATTTCCACACATGGACCCTATGCGTCGCAACATGCATGCCGTCGAGCGGCAATTGTGTTTGCGGGCCGCTACAACGCAGTCTCCGCCGCACCGCCTGTTTGCAAAACGGGCGCTCGAGCACGTCCCGGCCCGAAGCTAGTTTCTTCAGAACGACCACTGGCGGCGTATCCTCGCTCGCCGTCGAGGGGGCCGAGCCACAGTTCGGCTTTTCTTTCCGCGGCTGCCCGGTATAGAGGAAAATAAGGAGGCTCGCAGACCCCGGGCATCAAAGCGAACAACTTGCTCGACACGTGCCGACAAAACAGCCCCGGCGTCGTCGTGTCTTGTGAAAGGCGGCGGCCGCGCTCCGGCCCACGCGCGCGGCGTCGGCGGCGGTCGCGGTGATTGGCTGCGGCGTCGGGGCCCCGAGGCTATTCGGGTGCCGCCGGGCTTGTCATCACTCTATATAACCAGCGGGTTCCGTAACCAGCCCGCAACCTTTGGCCTTTCGAAATGATAGCCGCGCTTTCTTCCTCGCCGCTCTCGCGTGACTAAAAGCGGCGGTTTCTTGCTGTTCCGCGTCGCCCGCGGTTCTCGTCTCGCCCGCCTTTGTGCTGGACAATGTTTTCGGCATGTATTCGCTCGTATCTCGAACCGAGCGGCCTTGCTCGACGGCGGGTCCGCGTGCGGTGTATTGGAATGCAGCGACGTGCTGTGTGCTCATGCGCGTAAAATGAGCTCTTTGAGCAGAGCGCCGCTGTACTGTCGCAACGCGTGTCTCTGAGCTCGTTCGCGTTTCTCCTCGCTGTCAGCCTCCCTTGCTTTTCCAAAGGCAGCGTGCAGTGGAGAAGTAGAAGTGACGATTGAGATCGCGACCACTGCATGCAATGCAAGGACTCCAACGTGTGGACGATTCTGATCATGTTATACGCTGCCGTTGAGAAACAGCAAGGGAGCACTGCGGTCTGCGGACATTTCGGCACCGACTGCATCTAGTGGGAATGTCGGCTGACAGCACTGTTTGTTTAATGTTGAGGCGTATAGTGACCAGCTTGCGGCGCACTTCAACTGGAATGGAACCTGAGGAAAAATGAAGTTTGTCTGTGCCTGTGCCTGGCCTGTATTGTTTGGCTGGTGTCGAAAGACAGAGGCTACTTCCGCGGTAATTGGAGCTTTAAAAAAAAATAAAGACCACGCAGTTGGCGGTATGTCTCTCCTTTTCCTTGCACCAGGCGGCGAAGTGAAAGAATATTCGTGCCGTGGTACAAGAGCAGCGGCAGATCGAATTGATTTGTGCACCGTATAGGCACTGCTGCACGCCGTCAGCGGACGTTGCGTTTCCACCTTTTTGGGTTTTTTGTGCGAAAAAAAAAAACGATTTTCTCGCGCTGCCGACTTTGGAGGATCATTTTGTCTTCGTTTCGGGAAAACTCAGGCTCTGATCGAGTTTAAGCTGATGCGATCTGTTCGCGCCGCAGATGGAATTTGATAAACGCAATGCACAGCGCGAGAGCGTGTTGCAGTTTGTCACGAGGCGTCATCGGCTGCGGTGTGAGCGTAGCGCTCTCGTTCAGTGGCCGACGAAGCTGATCTGTTCGCGCCGTCACGGGTTCGAATCCCAGTCGCGACAATATTTATTTTTGTTTATTTCACGCACAAGAAACTTGGCATGGCGTCGCTGTTACTAGGCGACGGCTCAAGACCGTGAGATCGGATGAAAAGATTCATCGTCGAGGTTGGCGAGCGTATGAGTGCTCTCGCCCTAATAGTCTATGCTGAACTCCCTGCGGTCTGGGCTCTTTTGGCGCAGACTGCTCGCATCTCGCTGGTATCATCTGCGTATTCTCTTAGGGGCGTCACGTAGGGTGCTGATGTTGAGCAGAACAGGCTGCAGGTGCAGCTCCGCTGGTAGCGACTGAGCCGTGTGCGTGCAGGCCATGCAATCTTGAGCCTTGTCGCTAAGTATATGCGCACGCCGCGCGAAATATCGCTTGCAGCGATCCTCCGTTCGAAACCCGGTTAGGCTTAGCGACTAGGCTTAGCGAGTAGGCTTAGAGGTCGTACCGAGCGCTTTGCTATGGTTGGCATGCCAGCGTCGGACGCGTGGCGCCTGGTGCTTCGCCGCGTTTGTTCTCCAAGCCCAATTTCGGCGAAGGCGCCTGTCGAAAGTTCTGGCTGCTCCGCCGAAGACTTTGCGCCTTGTGATTTCACTTTTCGTTCATACCGGTTGGTATATACTTGCTGGTACATTCGTGTCAGCCTTGTGTACCGGCTACGTAGGTTCCCGGCTTCCCTTGCGCGCTTCAGCCGCCTTATTTCTCCCTGCCCGTGAGGCTGGTCGTTGTGGTGACGGCGCTTCCTGTAGTGACGAGATTTTAGCTATGCCGGCATCTTGGGTGTCTCCGAGGCATACGCTTCTGTCTTCCGAGGGCCACCGGGAACTCATAGCAGAGGGCGCTCCAAAGAGTGCGGCGTTCGTGCGCAGTTTGCAGAAGCTGGTGGGCCGGCCCCGCTGAAAGGTGAACGACCCTCCGAGGCTCCCTTGGCCGCCGACGCCGTGTCGTCGTCACGGGAGCGTTTCGCGACGATGCCAGCGGCGTGCGCGAAAATGATAGGTGCGGGCGTATAGTGTGTGTGTGTGTGTGTGTGTGTGTGTGTGTGTGTGTGTGTGTGTGTGTGTGTGTGTGTGTGTGTGTGTGTGTGTGTGTGTGTGTGTGTGTGTGTGTGTGTGTGTGTGCGTGTGCGTGCGTGCGTGCGTGCGTGCGTGCGACTTTGTGACCGGGGGCACCGTTCTGCTCCACGCTGCAGCATGAAAGACGAAAAAAATAAACATATAGCTTAGCCCGCCGCGCGGACAGGGGTTGTCCGTCCTGAAGTACGCCTTTGTGGAATTGCCGTGCACTCTGTTCAGGCTGGTATAGAAGCGTCTGCTGCTTCTCCCTTGACAGCTAGCTGGTCCGTAGGCAGCGTCATCTTTCTGGAAGCCCATCTCCGAAGTTTCGGTGCTTTCCTGTAGAGCGGTCGCTTTGGCGGAACCACGGGGCGTGGCTCTTGGGCTGCAGGCGTTTACATGGCACTGCTAAGGGCTGACCTTTTCGAGTCTCGTCCTATGTAGCAGCCAGGGGGCGCCACCAGCCTTGATAGTTGGCCGTTGCTGTAACGCTCACCGAGCCGTGTGCGTGCTATTGTGACCTCTGTGCCGCTGTATCAGTGACCTCTGGCGTCGCCGTTGAGACCGCGAAAGCTGCGAACGAGTGTTTGTGGGCGTCTGGCAGCGCGACAGCGGGGCATGGGTGGCGCATTTTTCTACGCGAGCTTTGGCTATGAAGTCTCTTTCGTGCACTGCTGCCGTCGTCGTGTCTTCTTTCTCTTTTTTTTTTCCACTATTCAGACTTCCTGGAAAGCTGACGCCATTTACAGCGCTGGTCTTCCGTTGGTTGACGGAAGTTTGCGTGCTTAAGGCCGACCCATTTCAGCTTGCAGGAAAAGAGTCGAAAGCCACTTGAGTGGTTTCGCGCGAGCTTATGTGGAAAGCGAAACATTTTTTTTTTCCGGCCCGTAGTTTATAAAGGCATTAAAAGTGTTGAGGGGTATGTAAGTACTTCCCTGCGGAGGGGTTGAAAGCCTGCGAAGTCTTATCAGACAGTTTTTGAAATTCACAAAACGTGTCTGCATACACATTTTTTTAATAGTTAATTTCTCTTGCATATTGCGGATGCTGCTTTGCGTAACGATGGCGCCACTCGTTATTCACATCAAATTCTGATTGTCGTCAAGATCCGGAATTCGGCCATCCCTGCTTTGCGAGACCATTTTTTTTAGCGCGTCAGTGAATTCTCGTGCAGACATGTTTTTTTTTTTGGTTTTAATTCCCCAGTGCCCAGCGAAACCTACACGCCACAGTTCCTCAGTATCAGTGGCGTCCGGCTCCTGAGTGGCCCGAGGTCACACTATCAAATCTCGGCCGATGCGCGCCCACATTTCGAGGCGGGCGTAAGCGAAAGCGACCGAGTGTGCGGGGCGATATCGGTGCCCGCTAAAGATACCCAGCCGGCCGAAATTAACCCGGAGGCTTTCCACACGGCATCCCTTACAGTCCGCGTGCAGCTATGGATCGTCAAACTCCGCAAGGCGAAAGCAAACACAAGCAAACAAGCAAACGAACAAGCAAACAAACAAACCATGAAGAATGCCTGGCAAACTATGCAGCTGCGCCGCTGCTGCTCTGTGCTCGACGAGTCCTATCGATTGAGCACGGCACGCGGGGCTATGACGATAGCGACGATAACTCCTCCTCCTTTCAAACTTTGTGTATACAATCCCAAGGGGGCGTTCAAGGAGAGTCTGTGCCGTGCCGAAGCTTCACGCTGAGTGGTGCACTGTTGGATGTGAGGGGACCTTGGTTCGTCTCTTCCAGATCGAGGCCCACGACTGCTTCAGCCATGTGGCGAGCAGAGGAGATGGTCTTCGAGGAAAGGCGTAGACAGGGGATTTATTACGCGTGTTTACAGGGAGCGGGCAAGAGCAGCACTCTCGGGCACGTCACATTCATTATATCCGTTAGAATGACCAGCAGAAGCGAGGAAGCGCCCGCCATAGGCCGTCCAGCTGCTTAAATCCCCAGCTTGGGCAGCCGCCCACAACAGGAGTCGTCTTTGGGCCGCAAGGACCCGTGACAATTAGGAACGGCTTCTCTTACCTTGCCGTTCCCTTGTGTCCCCAAAGGGCCGTTCACCTCACGCACTTGTGTCCGCTGCGCCGAGGCTGCTGGTCTGCGAGCCCTTAATCCCGCGTCGCCTGTGGGTTGACTCGTCATCAGCCGCGTTTACATGAATGGGACAACTGGAGCATCGCACCAACTTTGCTAGCGCATCGCATTCATGTGCACGGCGATGATGCGCTCGGAAAGCGCGCCGCGTCAATGCGCCAGACGGGGATTGATAGGGAAAGGCAAGTCGGTTTCCGCGGTGAATGGAGTCAGGTTTGGAAGTGCTCCTCCTATACAATACCCTTTCAGCCGAATAACCCCTCCGCCGCGTGCCGTGGGCGAGGGGTCAACGTACATGTGAACACGATGCATTCCACGAGATACGACGCATTCCTGTAAACACGGCTGCTCTCAACTCGTCGAATTCCTCTCGTAGGCAGCGACGTCCGCGATCACAACACGCAGCTCCAATGTGAAAGGGAAAACGGAAGTTCGCATTTAACCAATATTTGGAGTAGCGTTACCCTGTAAATAAATATCTGTTAAAGCACCTTTTCCTTCATTTTAAGCAGTTTTCCGCCAGACGAGTGATTACCGCGATAAATATTCGGCTTTGGTGCGCAAGTGAGAACAGGAATAGTTTTTGGGCTGAAACTCACTACCACGAGCTGCCTGTACGTATTCCGTAACATTCTGTACTTAGCTGTCGTCATAGAGGTAAACTGCCAAGTGTTCTTTCAACGCGATACACTTATGGCTCCCGTTGTGCCGAAAATCCGGCGTCGTCGGCGTTGTGAGTAAAAAAATCACCGGAGAAGCAACCTAGGTGGGCCACCTAGGTCACGTGACGTTGTGACGTCATCACAACCTGCCCACCGTGGCACGTGGCAGTTCGATTAATCATCGGTCGCGAGAGGTTGCTGAGAAGAGCAGCCTGGATCGCTCAAGTCCCACCGGTGGCAGCACCGGCGCATGAGTCAGGAGTAGTATGAGGACTCCCAGGGATCTATGAATGCTAAGTAGAGAAGGCCCAAGTCTGCATATATGGGCATTAGCTATTGCGTCATACCCATTAAGGTTTTGATTGGTTGGGAGCCTCAGGATCCTTACCTTCTCTGGGGCTTTTACCACTAGCTATTTCCAGATTTCTTCTTTTGTGTTTTACTAGGCAGTTCAATATTTTTAGGCCATCTACACCATCGACGATTTTTCATATTCCTAAACATTCTACAGAAAACCAATTCTATACCTTGAGCTTGGCGCATGATGGCCTTAGCTGCCTATGTGCCATAAAACAACACATTTAAGGCGGAGCTGAAACGTCCCCTCCGTTTTTTCCTGGAGGTCCGCCCAGAACTGACCTGCAATGATAAAAGTGGAGGGGAGGATGAAAAAAAAAAGAAACAAGCACGCTAAAATGGAGAATTTTCTCGTGCGTCTTATGTGAGGACGTAGTGCGACCCAGTTTTCTCTTGTCTTTGTCCAACGGTTTTGTGATAGATCGCTTTACCAGGCGAACCTAAACGCAAGAGCGCTTCCAATTTACGACACGATTAATAGGCGGGAATTGCGTGTCGGAACAGGCCGGCAATAGGTATACAACCCACTCGACGTGAGAACGAATACACCTGTAGGTGGGAGAGACGGGGGGGGGGGGGGGGGGGGGCAGGGCAGGCAGCAAACTATATTCATCTGTCTGCCCCCTCCACACTTACATCGCCGCGTGCGCGTTAACGAGCAAGCGAAGGCAAGCGGTTTTCTTCTCGCTTCCTACCCCATTATGCTTCGTCGTTTTCGCTTTTGCCCTTCGACGATCTCTTTTCAACTTCTCTGCTTTTTCTCTTCACATGCCAGTGGCGATCCGGAAAACGGAAGGCGTATCCCAGCCTCCACGGGCGCGCTCGCACGTTGGCTGTGCCCGAGAACGGGCGAGCGCCGCTCAAGAAAAATACGAATAGTGCGAACAGTTGTCATAAGGAGGGGCCCGGACGCCATTAGGCGGAGCCCGAGGAAGCGGATAAGTGAAAGAAGAAAAACGAGCCTAAAAAAAGAAAAGAAACAGCTTCAGCATCGTTGTGGTGGCACGCTTTGCAACTCCTTCCGCGTGTCTCTTGAAGCGGAAAGGGTTGGACTTGAGTTGCGCTTTCTGGTTAGCAGCGGTGACGAATTTTTGCGTTCAGGAAACAGTGGCGGCAAAAGAAAAGAGAGAAAACGTGGCTTTAAATGGAATCACGGCATCCATGAGGAATTCGGACTACGAGCGACGACGCGCTTCATTGCGCAGTGCGCACGAACACCGACGTGTGACGTAAGCAAGATGCGGTGGCGCTGCTGTCTGTTGGATGGGGGTGACAGCTGGACATGCACGTAAACAAAAAAAATTCGAGGTAGTTTTCTGATTTAACACTGCACCCCTCGGGGCCCCTACGGGCCCGTGTCCACAGGTGGTCCACAGGCAGCATGCCTGTGCACGCATGTGCTGCCTGTGCACGCTGTGTGCAGGCATGCTGCCACAGGCACCGTGTCCACAGGCATGCTGCCGAGGGAGCTGGGAGCCACTGTAGGACGAGCTCTCGTTATAACGAAATGGTTTATAGCGAAATAACGAATATAACCAGTGAATGACGATTCCCCTTAGAAGTTCGGTCAACACGGGCTATAAGGAAGTTACGGCTATAACGAAGTAATCGCTGGGCCCCCTTCAACTTCCTTATAACGAGGTTCAGTATCAGGAAGCGGACTTCGGCAGTCGCGGCACCCAACTGCATTTAAGGCTGAATACCGCCACAAAACGTTCCCGAGGCATCGTGTAGTCGAGTCGACCTGCGGAGTCATGGAAGCCGGCTATCGGCGGCCGTCGTCGACGGGCGGGCGCTGACGCGCTAAGCAGGATGCCGGCGGATGACCGCGTCGACTAAGCGGCCCGTGCATAATCGGCCCGGATTGGGGCGCTTGCGGGACAATACTGCGGCGCGCCGGCGTCCTTGCGCTGCTGCGGCCGCGTGGCGTCAGCTGGGCCGGTTGCATTCTCGTGACATATTCAATTTCGTCCCTTTGTTCTCGCGAGCCGTCGCGTCCTTTAATGACGGTAATTGTGATCGGCGGAGATTTGCCGCTGTATCTGCTGTCCTTCCAAGTAAGTCTTTTGTAGCCTGTCCGGACAGCGTCTAATCAAAAAGTAACGCAGTCCCAATAAGCACGAAACAGAATTAAATGAGGCGCGATGATTGTGGCGGGCGAGTTTCTGGGACAAGCGGTGCACGAACCATAATCCATTACATCAATCCACATTTGTGTTGTTTCGAGCGACACCTTTCCGTGCTCGGCCTCCCTCCAATATTGCGGGAGCGAAGTTGCTGCTGTTAATAGGTGGAGGGGGAGACTTTTTGCACTTGCATTTCGCCGACGCTGCGCCGCCGACATGACGTATGCGTTCTCTTAACCAGGTCGAAGAAAAAAAAGGGGAGGTGGGGAGGTGCGACTGTGAATAAAACGAACAAGGGATGAATGAAAAAGTCCTGTGATGCTATCCTGTTTTGCGTATACCGTCGTGTGTTGGTTGTGCGAGCAAAAAAAAGAGTGGACGAACTGAGAAACGGCAGGGTGGGGAGGGGGGGTAGGAGGGCAAGCTAACGTGCGTCGTGTGCTAATGTATGGGACCCGCTTTTCGTTAATGGCGTCGCCCCCTCGTCTGTCCCCCTTTCTTCTCTAGCGTCGCTGCAACGCAAGGGACGACGTGTGCGGTCAGTGTCCGCGTCCCGCATGCGCGCGCCAAACCTTCTTTGCGCGCGCTCTCTCTCTCTCCCTTCTCCCTGTTGCCCGCGTTTTGTCTTGGCGGCGCCACTGACAGGCCTGCCTCCTCGGACCGTGAGTCGGCGCCCCGCGGCGCCCTCGTCACGGGGGCCCAACGGACGGCGTTAATCAGCCCCCGAACAGCGCGCACGCACGCACTGCACCTGAGGAAGCGACGCCGTTCTCCTTCCTCCCCATCCATCAGGGCAACACGCCGACGCTGTCGAGAGCGAAAACCGGTCGGCCATCTTTCGCCGGACGCCTGTTGTCCGCGCTGGCGCGCTAATGGCTGGCGCACACAGCGCGGCTGGTGGCGATGCTCTGCTGCTGCTGTTTGGTCGTCTTCGTCGTCGTTGTTCCAAACTGCGGTGACGCCCCTGTCTTGTGTCTGGCGATTTTTCACTTTGCAGTCCGTTCGTAAGTTGGCCGGGGAGAATCCGGCAGGCGGCGCGGTCACGTTCGCTGCGACACCCACGCCCGGGGAGAAAAAAAAAAAGGATCGGGCGGAAAATGTGCGATTCGTCGCTGGTGATTCCCGGGACGAGGGGTGGGCGCTCGCTGAGGTCCGCTGTTTGACGCCTTGTGAACTTCCCCGGCTGGTCACGACGCGATGGCCTCGACTCGGATGCGATCGGAAGAGAAAGAGGGAGAGAGAGAGGTTACCGATGCAGAGACGAGGCAAGAAAACCTGCATATACTAGTACCTTGAGCCGTCTATATGCCGAATAACTCCGAAGCCCTGGCCAACCTCCGCCGTGGGTGTGGGCCATTTTTGCAGAGGCTAACAACGCCTGGAGCTTGGCGAAAAAGAGCGCTTCCTCAGCTTAAGCCTGGTGGTCATCCACTGAGTCCATACCTAGTCAAGCAATCCTAAGAGAAAGGCGTAAGATCGTGGAGTCTCGTGTGTGGAATGACGTCGTTAGGTCACTGCTCGGCGTACGCTGTGAGGTTGAAGGAAAACGAAGCAAGTGTGCATTCAAGCTGTCGAACGAGAAGGCGCATATAGGAGCTACTGTACTCGAGATTTCAACTGACAGCCTTTGACTTCGTAAGCAGGTGCTGTTCCGATGGCCTATTTACGAAGCACGAAGTAGCATCGCGCGGATTTAGCCTATGGCGTCGCCCACGGTGCCACACCGGGCTCCGTTGAGAGGCCACGTCGGCACTGTCAAAACGCTACTGCCTGCGTTACTTGAATTTAGAATCACGCAGGTTGGCTTAGTGACTATTGCTGTCCACTCATAGCGGTGAATCGCTCTGTCTTCATGCTCCAGTGTGGGGAGTGAAGGGGGGGGGGGGGTCTATTCGGTGATCCGTCGACTGCTGCACGTGTAGGCCGCACGGCTGCTGTGTCGTCCTGGAAACCAGTGGTAGCTTCTGTAGGTGCAGCCAAGCGTACGCTTCGTTTTTTTGTTTTGCATGTGTGTGTGTGTGTGTGTGCAGTAAAGCGCAGTGCTAGCCTAACTCAGGGCACGAAACACTTTATTGTTTTTCTCTTCCGTATCTTGTCGGAAAAAGCGGCGAACACGGGGGGTCCGGTCCCTCACAGCGGCGGCAGCCAAAGGTCGATCCCCGCTCGGCGGAGAGCTCATTGGTCCGGACGACCGGCGCCGCTGATTAGCGGGGGCAAACCTTGTTGGGCGCAAATCCGGCTGTTGAACCCGCGCCCCGACCCCTGAGTGTTGCCGTGCTCCTCCTCAGCTGCTGGGGGAAGTGCAGGGGGGAGGTTAAACTAGTAAGGGATAGAAAGAATAAGAAAGTGAAGATGTGTGGCTTCCGTAGCTAATGGCGGCGCGTCTTGTCAGCGGCCGCGTTTACATAAATGCGTCAGCTGCACATCATATCAACTTTCTGTTGTATCGCATTCATTTAAACAGGAAAAATGCTTCAGGAGAGCACATCGTACTAATCCCGCAGGCAGGTGTAGACCGAGATAGCCAGATCGACCTCCGTAGTGAGTGGAAACAGGTTTGGAGGCACCCCTTCTCTTCCCTGCGTTGGTTACACTATACCCCCTCAGCCGCATTACAAAGCGTACCATGCTCAAGCTGGGAGCGACGAGCCACCGTCCCGCCTGACTTGATGTGGTACATGTAAATAGTGGCGTGTCGCCTCTGCTACCCTTGATGTGCCACTGTCGTATTCATGTAAACGCGGCTAGCGAACCATCTCGGCTGCCGCGAAGTGTGGGTGCGCATATTCCCGTGCCTTTTGGACTGTAGCAATGCTTACATGAATGCGAAAACTGGCGTATGCCATCGCACCAACTTTCTAGCGCATCGCATTCATGTAAACGGTGGTAGTTAAAATGTTCTTGGAAAGTGCGTCTCATCTTTGCACACGAGGTAGGTAAGTCGAGAAAGGCAAGTCGACTTCAAAACAACTTTGGAAACAAGTTTGGAGATGCCCGTGTCAGCCGCGTTTCGATGGAGGCGAAACGCTAAGGCGCCCGCGTGCTGTGCAATGTCAGTGCACGTTAAACATCCCCAGGCGGTCGAAATTATTCCGGAGCCCTCCACTACGGCACCTCTTTGTTCCTTTCTTCTCTTAGTCCCTCTTTTTTCCCTTCCCTTACGGCGCGGTTCAGGTGCCCGCCGATATGTGAGACAGATACTGCGCCATTTCCTTTCCCCCAAAACCAGTTAAAAAAATGCCCCTCCTCCTTCCTGCGGTGGCTATACAAAACCCCCATAAGCCAGATAACAAAGCAGACTGCGCTCAAGATGGCGGCTGGGCTCCTCCACCGCGTGCAATCGGTGAAGGGGGTCACCGTCCCGCCAGAACTGATGCGTACATGTAAACAGTAGCGTATCGCCTCCGCGAGATACGCTAGGAAATGCGATGCGCTACTGTCGCGCGTTCATATATAAACACGGCGGCTCGTGCGCCCCTTCGACATATCTTCCGCGTCGTATAGGGCGCCGAAGGGTTCGCGGTCGTTGGACTTGAGGGATCCTGTCTTCAGGGGGACTTCTCGGAATTTCATGCACCCTTTAACGTAGCGGTGAACGCTGCTGCGTGGCTTCCATTTGTGACGACGTTTGCAACTTGCAACCGGCCCCTCCATTCCCACCAGTTCCATTCACTTAGTTTTTTTTTCTATCATTTTGCTTTGGGCGGGGCTTAATATACGGCAGCGTTGTTAGCGCGTCAGGTACTCATGACTGCGTTGCACCGGCCTCTATCTGGCACGTATCTATCCGAACAGCCAGAGCAAGGTTATAAGGACAGGAATAGGGCGACGAATCAGAATAGCGGGGTATCGAAGCAGGTCACCAGCTACACGCGCGCACTATAACCGCGCCCTGGCGGAAAGCTGCCCACTGGTCCTTTGAGGACTCCCTCCCGCTGCGTCCCCCCCCCCCCCCTCCCCCCGCCTTTTTTTTTTTTCGGCGGCGTTCCGTTTTAGCCCGTTAAGGGGCGCTCACATTAGCGGGAAAACGCGCAACGCCGGGCGTTTCCCGCGTGCCGCTTCCCGCCCAAGCCGGTTTTTCTCCCGCGGACAGCCTGCTCTCCCGTCCCGCGGAGCGATGGGTTCGGTACCTATTTTTCCCGTGCCGGTGATTAAGGACAGCCAATGGGCGCCGACCGTGAACCGTGACGTCGGTCCCAGCTCAGTGACCCCGTCGGCGGAGGCTGCGCGCGTCCGGCCGGCCGGCCCCGGCCGGCCGGGGCACTCGGCGGCTGCTTTGCCAGGGCGACGGGAGGGGAGCTAGCAGGGTGCGCTTTCCAGTCTTCTCTAGTGTCACGTGACTATCCCCTTCTCTTTCTGCTCGTTCGGGTACTCCCTCAGCGCCTCCTCTCTCCACATTCCAAGACAACCGCAGCGAGAAAACGCGCGTAGTGTGAGCGTCATTCCGAGGAGCTGCGAGGCAGCGTCGACGTTGACGCTGTGCCGGCGCGGGAAGCTTCCCGCTACTGTGAGCGCGCCTTTACACCGTCCGGCCTCTCCATTAGAGAGAGGGAGAGCGGCCGCGTAAGCGCGGGGCGGACATCCGGCCGGCTCAGAGTGAAGCCCGGTGCAACTGGGTTGGCCGAACGTTCTCTTTCTCATTTTATTATTCCCTTTCTTTTCTTTCAGCGAGAGCCTCAATAACGAACGGGTTGCACGCCATATTTATATACGCTGCCTGCACCCCCCCTCGCCTGTGTGCCTCTTCTGTGTGTGTGCAGCTTGTACGCGACGGGTGATGTGTACTTTGCACGCAACCACGGTGGCGTGTGTACGCGCGCAGTGAAGGTCGCTTCCGAGCCCGCCTGTTAAGAGAAGCGAGAACCGCAATTGGCTCGCGGCTCGGCGTAATTATATATTGTAACTATATTCTATCGGGTGGGCGTGGCCTGGTGCGCGCTCGAGCGTCGACGTGCGCATGCGCGTGCGTATGCACAAGGCTAACGCGGCACGCACGCGAAAATAGGCTGTCCGCGAGGCTCGTGCAGAGGACGGTTCACCGCTGGCGTACTTTCGCTCCTTGTGGGGTGTTTGCTTTCTTTTTTTCGTTCAGTGCCGCGAAAAACGTTTTCATTGGGATCGTGGGTGAACTTCGATGTGACACATCTGATGGCCGTGCCACACTTGCACCAGAAATGCCTTACGTTTGTTAAAGCATTATTTTCGGAGTTGGTGCTGCTACAGGTCCGGGTTTAAAGGAGTATATAGGCACCAAATTTTGTTGGCATGTTTCCTTCTCTACAATGATGCGGAAGACACCGCTATGCATGAATCGCCGCGTGGTATTCGCCTATGGCCGCGAACTAATTTATGAGAAAATTTTGTCTCTCATGGTGTTTCGGCTTCGGCGTCAACAGCCGAAGAGTGATTCCGACTTCAAAGTGTGCTAATAGGTCACGTGAGGCACAAAAAAACTGAGATGTAATTGCCGCTTCTGCATTCGTCGCCATTCCGGCGCTCTTGAGGCAGGTTGGGAATTAAAGCGAGGACGCAGCGATTATATCGCAGTTTGTGTTACGTATCGCGTGACCTATAGGCACACCTTGACGTCACAGTCATCGTTCGGATCCTGAAACCGAGACCGAAACAGCGTAGGAAAGAAATTCGATTGTGAATTACTTGGTGGTCGTATGAGAATACCGCATGGTAATCCATGTATAATGATGCATTCCGCATCATTACAAAGACGAAAAAACACACCCAAATGATAGGTGTCTACGTATGTTCCTTTACTGCCATTATACGTATGTATACGTCGCGATGAAGATAAACAGCCTGTGGAAAATTTTACTTGTTTATCAACAGCGCTAAGGAACGCGTAATCTCGGCAAAGTTGTCCAGATGTAATATAAAAATTATTTTGCACAAAATGTTCCGGGCGCCATTATGTGGAGAGGTGCCTCATTTTGCCGAAAGTTCACAATAAACCATTCGCTTCTTCATAGGCTAACAAATTTGCTTGCTTTTCTGCGGGTGGAGCGGGGTCTATAGGGTACGCATTTCTCGGACAATTGTGTTGTGGCGAACTCAGTGCGTTGCGAATGGCAGTTAGACAAATGCCATTAAATTTTTGCGTGTGGCAACGCGCTGATGCCATTAAAACCTAGTGCAGCAAGCACTTACTGGCACCAAATTTGCCCGTGTGGCACGGGTGTAGAGTCGGAGGACGGGGGGCGTTCCCTCTTCCTGACATGCACTCGCATTCAAAAGTTTATGGAAGTCAGTGTCAGTTAAAAAAAACAAACGTAATTTCACCTCCGTCTTTGCACTAAGCCCTGAATGTTTCTAATGGTGAACGTGAATTATATTTATTGCACCACTAAATGGTAATAAATGCGTCGTGGATGAAATTAGGCTAAATTTATCTGCCAAAGTGGTCTTCTGCAAACATATGATCCCGGCTTTACGTGGCAGACAATCGATAACGCATTTGTGGCGATGGAGCAGCTCTTGACGGCGGGTTTATCGCTAGTTGCAGTTTAAACGCAGTTTTTAGGTGACTCCGTTGGAAATGCCTTCTCTATCCCCCTCCACCCCATCAGGTACATCCTGATATTAAGAAAAGAAAGGCTATCTTCACGGGGCTGGGGTTCCATGTTCGTTTGCGCGAGCACCATAAATAGCTACCGCACGCTAACGGCGCGGCCGCCACCGTCATTGAATTCGCAGCGTATGATTGTTTTTGAAGTGAGTGAGCGTCTTGGCTTATGCTAAGAGGGGTGCTGTTCGTTTAGCCTTCTCTGTCGGCTTTGTTTTTAATTGTTTAACTGTTTTTAATTTGTGTGTGCGTGCGTGCGTCGTATCACTGCAATCTGCATTCGATGCACGCATACAATGCGCGTGGAAGCCGCAGCTACGTTGCACAACTGAATGTTTGCACAACTCCACCGTACGGTGCGGAATGAAATCGATGGCGCGTTGCCCCCCGAGGCCATCCTTTCAGGGCAGCGGCATTATACGCTTTTTTATTTTTATGTTCTTTTTTGCAAAGCTTGCGTGTGGCAGCCTCGTGCGTTGTCGTTGTCCTCGCCCTTCGTGCATCGATTTGTTCGAGGCTGGAGGGGAATCTCGGGGGGTCAAAAACGCACAAACAAGTCGGAAACGCGATGTTTCCGCGAATATAATCGCGGCGCCTCCTCCTCCTCTTCCCCTCCCCATCTTGAGGGCAACCAATTATAATTGCGAAATGACGAGCTCCTCGGCCAAGGACCCCGCCGGCATAGTATATGTACGGCGCGCGTCGCTGCAGCCGTCCTCGTCAGCGTTTCCCGCGCTTTTCGCTGGGCGGTACTGGGTTGAAGCAGTGCGTTTTTGGCGTACGCGCGTCCTTTTATTTTTATTCTTACACTATATTTTTTTTCACGATCTAGGTAGGGACTGGCCTCGTCGGGTGGGAGGCATATGTTTTTTATTTACTTTTTTTCCCGCTTTCGTTTCGGTTTGCTCCCTATACGCCGTCTCCTCCAGCCTTCGCATCCTTGCACGCTGGCTAAGCGGTCAGGGTGCTGCCTCGAGGGGGCGCACGCATAAAATGCGGCGGACTACTACTGGGCAGGGGGTTTGCTAATAGTATCGTGGCACCATCTTAACAGTTCTCCGCTGAGATAATGTGTTTGAACTGAGCTGGGTGACGTCACTGCACAGCTGGTGCGCCACACTCGACCACATGCCTTCCTCGCGTGGGATGCCGCTCGTCTCTTTCTCTTGTTCCGACCGACATATCGAATGGGGAAGTTTGTAAGGATGGGAACCGCGTGTGTCGAGGCGCTGAGGAATGCCGAGGCGCGCAGGTGGCGTAGGAGAAGCTGAGGAGCACGCGTGGTGCTGCGCCGAAGTGTCCAGGCCAAGAAATTGCTTTTCGCGTGATGTCAGCTTGGGTCTACTGTGCGCATGCAGACGCGCTTCGTATAAGGTGCGTGTGCCTTGGACTGAGCGTTGGAAGGGACCTCTGTTGTCCGGTCCTGAAAGTCAGTGCAGCACGGCAGGCTTCGTAAGACTGCCATGGAGGGCAAGCTAAAAGTGTTCGCCACTTATATGTGCTGACCTCTTCCAAGGTTGGTGCCAGGAATGAAGCAGCTTCGACGACGTTGCAGCTGGTGTCTGCCTGCGGCTGTTAATCCTGGCCCAACGACGCATGCGCGTTGCAGTAGCGTATCTCTGGTAATGCGGGAAAAATGCAGCTCTGAAAGTCGGCGATCCTTCCTCGAGGGCACAGCTGCGACGTAATCAAGTTTCCCGTTCTGGTCGTCGTCCGTCAGAGGAAGGCACTTGGACGCCGTCTCTCTCTGGCGCACCCTGGCGGCGGGCGAGGAGGCTTGCCGCCATTGTAGTGCGTGGTCCGCTCCCTTCACGCCAACAAATGGAGATTAATGAGAATCTTCGCGCGAGTGCGACATGTGTTACACGCTCCTCGGCAGCATCCGCGCTTGCGCACGCACGCATGTGTGCGCTTTTACTACGAGCGCGGGTCCCACCCGCGGCGACGAGAAAAAAACGAGAGAGAAGACGTGGATGGCGAGGAGGTGCCTGTGTTGTAGTACGTGTGTGCGTCTGGCGCCGGCGCTGCGACCGCAGAAGCTACACCGACGGCCGTTCGGCGCGTCCTCTCGCGATTAATGCTTTCGTGCGGACACCGTTGAAAATGACCAGCCCAGAGAGACGGTTATCGAGCCTCGAGCTGCAATTGCTCGGAGGGGTCGTTAATAGACATAGATTTTGTTTATGGAGCAATTCTTTTATAGTTTTCTTGTGAAGATTCTCGTCTTCGAGGCTTTTCGTGGGCTGTTTGTTGTTAGCACACAGAGTTTTGTTTTAGCAAGATTGGCTCTGAGTGAGGGAATGGTTCCACTGGTTTTGACCGATTCGTTAGCCGCCTTCCCCGCTTTCCTCGTGCCTCGGAACTGTAACAAATTGACCGAAATCGGTCGCGCAACGTCCGCGACTCGCAGGTGCGAATGCGCCCTTATGCTGTCCTATTTCTCGGTGGACACCTCAACCGTGCCGTCAGGGAGGGACGAAGAAGGGAGTGAAAGAAGGAAGAGAGAAAGATGTGCCCTAGCGGAGAGCTCCGGATTAGTTTGAATGACCTGCTGTTATATGTCAAATTAATCCGGCGCTCTCCACGGAACCTCGTTCTTTAAACCGAAAACTGTGCAGTAGCTTCGGAGGTTCATGTGGCTTTTACCTTAGGAAATAGCGTGTAATCCTCCACCTAATCCAGACCGCGGCAGTCGCGTTAGTGTGGCGGCGAGACGGGAAAACGCGCGTGCACGCGCCAAAGAACACGAGCTGGCCGCAATTAATTTAGGACTGTCTTCTGCAGCGACCTAATTACGAGTAGATGTGACTATGGGATAGCGTTAGAATTTGCATTGTTGTGAGCTGCCTGCACGACCACATATGCCATACAGGCGGGGAGGGGTATTTCCCACTCTCCACTTCGCTACCTGGTAATCGTGGCAGGTAGCAGGCCGCATTTGGTTCCCGTGGCAGCCACCTTCCGCTCTCTCCCTCCTCTCTTCTTTTTGCCACCTGTCAACTGTGGCAGGTGACTCTTCTGTATACCATGCTTGGCACGCGACAGAGTTCGTCCCGCCGCAGCCACCCTCTGGTCTCTTCCTCCTCTCCCCAGAAAGGAGAGATGGGGATTTTCGTCTTCAGGTCGCAGCTTGTTCTTCCTTGACACCGCCCGTGGGTGTGGGGATATTTGGCTCTAACGCTGTCTCATAATAAATCAGTCGAACCTCCTGCCTGCATCGAAACTCCGTCCGAAGCGTCACTGCTATAAAGCGCGGTATAGGCTAGAACGCGCATATAGACACTGCGATTGCTCTAAGCAAGGCTTAAAACCTGGAATGCCTTAGAATCGCGCTACTTATTAGCTGCGGGGGGAATTATAAAATATCGTCTTTTTTTTCTCATCCTTTTGATATGCGGCAGTAGTCGCGAGAAAAAAAAAAAAACGCACTAGGTCTTCGTTCCCTTGCCTGTGCACGATGCGCCGCCTCCCCTCTGATGAATTACTGAAGAGAGCGAAGAGACCTCTGCAGCAGCGATAAATTATTGGCCTTTTTTTTCCTCCTGCAGATCGTAACTGCCTTACAAACAGCGAAAGTACATAACATCGCTTGCTGTTGTTAGAACAAACTGGCGGCTTTAGCTTTCGACTGTCACTTCAAGTGTTTTCTCAACCAGCTGTCACTTGCTGTCACTTGCTCAACCAGCTGTCTCGGCGGTGCTTGATGGACTCGGCCGCCGTTCAGTTCATCTTCGTGCGAACGAGTTCACCGAAACTGAAAACCGCTTAATGGTGTACACTCGTAGGAAAAAGGTCGTAAAATTTACTAAGTAACTACTACTCTCTAAACTGAGAGGAGTAACAACGGAGTAAAATGTCCTCTAACGCATTCCTTTTTATAAAAAGGGAGTGGGGTAGCGGACAGTTTAATCCCTTTTTACTTTCATGTAGGCGTATTCCTGTTTGGAGTGTAACAAGATACTTGTCACACGTACCACTACCTGCTTAGTAACTGGAGGTAGTACAAATAGTGAAAGTTACTACCTTCGGTGCTAAGCAAAGGTACAGTTTTCGCATATTTTGCTAGATTTTAGATGGTGAGTTGTCTTGACTTGCTATTTGTGTACACACTGGAAAAATAATAAAGCTACTCGCGCATGTTCAATGCGACCAGTTCCCGACGCCGGTAGAGTGTGCTGGTCGTAAATCACACTCTGGCTTCGACATACCGGGCATTACGTGTACAAATCGTGCGAGGCGACGGCATCAAACACCCCTACCGGGCACACACATAGATTCACAATTCAAGAAAAGCGCATATCAGAGTGAGTTAGACACGCGCACTGCCCGTTGCGCGGCCAGATCGCTCTCCGTCTTATGCACTATATAATACTCAGTAAATCTGACTCAGTTACGGGCCGCTAGCCCAGTTGAGCTAAGATGCCAGCCTTAATCTTGAAGCTGCGATTCTAAAAACAGGTTAGTCTACCTAACTGCACGACGCTGCATAAATGTTTAATTAGAAATATATATATTCACGCAACAGTCTGTGTGAATTATCTTCTACGACTTTATTTTAGGGTTGAAGGAACGGTACCAGGTACCAAGTAGCTACCATATAGGAAGCAAAAAGGTACGAAGGGCCCAAGTTTAGTAACTACCTTGAAGAGGGTAGCATATATTCAGTGAAAAAGTAGTAAAATGCAGTAAGATTATTTTAGGTTTGAAGGAACGGTAATCAACCAGGTACTATCCATAGGAAGCAAAAAGGTAAGAAGGGCCCAATTTTAATAACTGCCTTGATGAGGGTAGCAAACATTTTGTAAAACGCAGTAAAATGCAGTAAGAGCTGCACTTACAAACTTTTTACTATCCTCTTTTTTATTTTTATTTTTTAGTGTGTAGTGGTGGCTGATGAATTCAGAGTTCAACGGCCGCTCGCTTGGGTGCTTTCAGCAACAGTCCCTGCGACGGGAGATATTGAGAGCACTGCTCATTGTGCAGAGGCCATTGTGGAAAGATGTTGCTTTGGTACCCGAGGCTCCAGTGTTTTTATACCGCGCTCTCCTTTGCGGCATTCCGCTCCGCGACGGCACGAAAATTGCGTCCCGGACTTTGCGACAGGTGATTCGGAAGTAGTTGGTGTTGTGTTCCGGTCCGGGGAGGGGCGCTGTCATGACAACAGACCGAGAAATTTGTACGCGTTATAATGTGTGGACTTGGGGCACGACAAAGAGCGGGTTATAAGGTTTCCTCGTTTAACCAATGCTTACCTATTACCTGGAAGCTGAAACCTAAAAGGGTCGAGCGCCCCGCGTCTTTGAAAGACCAAGCTTTGTGGTGTCAGTTTCCTCGGGCATCGTGCTCCAGAGCCGTAACGCCGGTTCACTGAACTCGCGCGCGGGACGCCCCTCAAGAATAAAAAATAAAATAAAAAAGCACATACTTTTTTGTCATTTCGATCGAGGTCTCAATGTCGTTTTTTTCCTCCCCTTTTGTTCTTCCCCAACAGAACCGCTGCGAAACCAGATTGCCCGCAGCGACACCATCAACAACAGTGAGTGAATCCTCTGCTCTTTTTGTTTTCTTTTTCAGCGCGCGAGAGAGCCGTGGCTTCCCACTGCAGCCGTTCCTCGGGAACGCAGTGCTCGCAACACTGCTGTTGACAGCCGCAACGTTCGTCCATCTGTCTTGCATTCATGAGATCAGATGCACTAGAAGAACGTAGAAAGCGAGGAGCGAAACGCAGGAATTG
This sequence comes from Amblyomma americanum, assembly GCF_052857255.1. Lineage (NCBI taxonomy): Eukaryota > Metazoa > Arthropoda > Arachnida > Ixodida > Ixodidae > Amblyomma > Amblyomma americanum. The sequence continues at coordinate 55,513,845 of NC_135502.1, forward strand.
GGAGAAAGGTAGCGCATTCATTGCTAAGCGCCCTCGGGGGCCTGCTCGTATCCGCAGGATGCTATTACGTCCTGAATGTTCTCGCTCTCCATCTCTATTCTTTTTTTTTTTTTTTTGTTTTCTTGCAACGACATTAGCGCTGTTCTGCGAGCGTGCGCGCAAACTGCGGGGCCGTTCGTCCTCCCCGGTCGTCGGCCGCTTGCTCCGTTTGCGCAAGGCCCACCCGTCCCCACCCACGGCGGCTGTGTCGCGCGCGCCATCGTCGCGTTGTCGCCACAGCCATTATAAATGGTGGCCGGCGCCGCGCTGTTGTGCTCTGCGCCGCCGGCCAACCGAGGGTCTTGGGGAAAGGGGGCGTTGGCCGTTTCTTCTTCTTTCCTCTCTCTCACTCTGTGTGTATCACTGGCGCGCGCCCCGAGTCGCGTGCGTCACAGTATGCGCCGACCCGGTCGTGCTGTTTCTTGCTCGCGCCGTGAGGCTGGGCTGGAGCGGAGTAACGGGGCGCGCTGTGGCGCAGTTTGGAAACGCGTCCTTTGTCTGAAGGACGTCCAAGGTCATATCGGCGCGAGGACTCGCGACTCTTGCGCGTCGTTTGCGGCTGTTGACGCGTGTTTTGCAGGAACTGCTCTTTCTCTGTTCCTGCCAGGCTTCGGCCTCAGTCGAAATGGGTCTGGGAGGCGATGGAGAGCAGTGACATGCATTCGTGTTTGATTTGCGATGAAACACGCGGCTGTTGTACGTCCTCAATCTAGTTACGCACTCTGCGGCTCGGAGGTATTCGCTAAGTGATAAAAAAAATGGAGTAGTTGTATCTGCTATGTATGCACCGTCGCAGTGGAACATTAAAAGGGAGAGTTCTTTCGGCTTCGGGACCATAGCCACTGCTATGGTTGGTCTAGTGGAATTAGTCCTCATCCCAGAACTAAAAACTCTCGACGTTTGCTTTCCTACAGTCCTTTGGTAGCAAGCACCATGTAGGCAGGGATTTCACGGCGCCTCTACGTCACCGCTGTTAGCTTTTTCCCCAACCGTTAGCTTTTCCCCCAACAATTCTAACTGACCACAGATGATGGCGGCGCTGAGTTCAGGTTACGAAAGACCACCAGCAGGGATGAAATGTTTCTCGGCGAGTGGCACAGTTGCTGCTGCGCTTCCCAAGTCGACGCGCCACGGCTGCTCCCAGTTGCTCTGGCCTCTTGCTGTAAAACCCGGCTTGGGTGCACGCGAACCGGTGCCTTTCTCGCTTCTCTGCAACGCGCCGCGAGAGAGGCCCGCTACACTGCTGCCTACCGATCGGACGGGGTGCACTGCGCGGCTCCCGGAATCTCCCCGTTTTCTTTTTTTTCTTTTTTCGATCGGGGAGGCGAGAGGGCTCGCCCCATTAGCGCGGCAGGCGCGCACAGCGTCCCGGCCCCGGGCCCCGCTGGCTCGGCGGCGGCGCTCGTGTGACGACACTGCCCTCCGCCGCCGCTGCTGCTGTGCACCGCTGTGCCTCTCCTCCTCCTCTTCTCTTGACGACTGCTGCAGTGCGTGGCCTCCCCCGGCGCTTGCCGACGACCGCTCTCCTAGGACGGGGTTGTCGACCGCTGCTGCGTGTGCCCAGGCGCCGGGGCGTGCGCGCGTCATCACTGCCGCGGCTGCTGCTGCTGTTGTAGTGCTGCACTGCAGCTGTGCGCGCCAGGGAGAGGAAGGAAGGAAGGACGACACCGCAGCGGGGAGAATGGCCACCGCGGCCCCGGCCGCAGTGTGAAGGCCCGCAATTCGTGCGTTGTACGCTGCGGGTTCTCTCAACGAATTGTTAGGCTTTGCCAGAGTTGCTTTGAGTGAGATCGGTTTTCCGACTTACGAATGAGTTCTTAGCCGCTGTTTTCACCCCACCCGCCGCCTCGCAGAGAAGTAAATAAAGGGATGTGTATTTTCTTCAAATATGCCCCAGTGTCCCATACCCTGGCTGATGTACCCATAGCCGATCTTAGTTGCGTGTGGGTTTTGGCTCGTAAGTTAAGTGCGGACATTGCGCGGGAGTGATGAATTCTAATACGATGCATGTGACTCGTAGGCAGGATTGATTAAGGAACAAACGCGAGCTGTTTGTCTGGAATCTGCACCAACTTCCCCAACCGTCTGCTCTACCACAATTAAGCGCATGAAATGGGTTAGAAATAAAAGAACAAAAGCACACGCAATACATCATGCAGTTATGCGGTGATTGAGGAACGGGTTGCAGGGACGGGGTTAGGAAGCTCGCAGCGATAAGGTGCTGATTCCTCAGGACATGCCACTGTTTCGTCAGTGAACCTGATTACTCGGCTCGAGATGATGGTGATGCGACGATGGGACACGGCTGGTATTTTCAGACAAAACTGTATGGCTTCCGCGGTTAGTGCCGCAACAATTGCGCCTCTCTGTTGCAGCAACGCTTACGAGTCACGCACGGTCTGCTAACTCTGACTGCGGCTTGGATCGACCGGTCTTCCATTCGCGCAGCTGATGGGCACGTGCCGCTCGATATTATAGACATCGCAGGGACATCGTTCAGTGTAGTACGTGTGTTGGCCAGCCTTGGCCTGATTCATCGCGTCGTTGGGCGCTGTGCCGATGAAGCCGCTTTCAAAAACGCGCATTCGTCTCTCTGCGACTTAGATTTCAGCGAACATGAGCAGCCACGCGTGTACGCTGTGCATGCAACCCCCTGCGTTATATCGCACTCGGTGCCTATGATGCTCGCACTCCGAGCGGATTCCGCAACCGCAGTTGCGTGCACGCTAATGCAGCTGCTGTTTTTGGCCGCGTTGCTCTGCTGGGTAACTCTCGTGGACGTCGTTCCTCTGGAACTCTCTCACTTGCGGCTGAAACGTTTAAATGAGGTCTCCCATTACGCGAGCACGCGAAGTATGTGGTCAAAAAAGCCTTTCGGGCCGCCGTAATGGACGGCGCGGGCGGTAATTTTGTCCGCGTTTCGTATGTAAATGGCGCGAATCGATCCGCTCCCATTCCGCGTGCTGAAAAGAACATGGAAACAGAAAAAGAAAATGAAGGGTCGGGGACCGGCGGCACTGTATGGCTGCACACGTGGAAGACAGCCTGATGACTCCGCGCGAATCGCGATACACCAGCAGAGAGCGCGGCCCGTTAAGTTATTGCGTTGTCATACCCAGATTGCGGAGTGCATGGTTATTAATGCGATAGGTAGCATTATGTGTCCCATTAGCGCAAAAGCCGGCATCCGTCGCTGTCCATGGCACGAAATTCCTCACTGACGTCACCATGCTCTCGCATGACGTCAGCAGTTGATCATAAGATAGTGGCGTCTACAGCAAAGGAAATGCTAAATGAAATTTCTTCCGAAAGCTGTGGAGAATTGAACCAAGGACCTTCGATTGCGAGGGGAGCACGCGACCCATAGGCCACAAAACCGCGCAACTTTGTTATGACTGTGTGCTAATGAGTACGTCTATCATGAGAAAGGAAGGAATCTTTAATGAACCTCACAAGAGAGTTCTCGATGAGACAGCATACTTTCGCTTTCAAAGCACGTGAGCAGTCTTAAATGACCTCCGTAACTTTAGGCTTAGCGTCAGGGGTATAGGTATATGCGCATGCAGTGCTGCCAGTAAGGTTCAGTAGACACCTTTAGCCTACCGTGTACCGTGCTACCTTTACCGGAGTATCGGGAGTACGCGCGCAGTCAGTGCGCATGCGCAAATCGCCTTCACTTCGCCAGCTAGCGCTAGGTGTCCGGCAGCTTCGCGCGCGCCTGCTCACCGGCGGTGGGTCGGCTCACGGTACTCTGGTAACGGTAACACGGTACATGGTGTGCTGAAGTTGTCTAGCAGGTTGTCATTTTTCTTCAAAGCAATGCACGCACGCCTCTATGATGTGCGGAAAGAAAGGACCCGTTGGTCGCTGAGGTGAGTTTTATCGAGTCGGAGCACCGTTGCAGCTATTGGCAGCGACGTTTCACCTATAGGCTGCGAACACGACATTCTCCTACGGAGGAATATACTGCCACCCACTGAGGCGGCTCATTGCTTACGGCTTTTGATCGGCTGCTGCTGTGCGCTGGTTATTCCGTCGCGTTTCATGAGACGCGAGATGCAGACCCGTACGGGCACGACGTGTTCGGTGCACACCTAAAAAGCCCAGGTGGTCGATATAAATCCTCAACCTTCTTTTACCACGTCCCACGTTGTACCTCCGACGAGTAATAATAATAATAATAATAATAATAATTGGTTTTGGGGGAGAGGAAATGGCGCAGTATCTGTCTCATATATCGTTGGACACCTGAACCACGCCGAAAGGGAAGGGATAAGGGAGGGAGTGAAAGAAGGGAAGAAGGAGGTGCCGTAGTGGAGGGCTCCGGAATAATTTCGACCACCTGGGGATCTTTAACGTGCACTGACATCGCACAGCACACGGGCGCCTTAGCGTTTTGCCTCCATGAAAACGCAGCCGCCGCGGTTGGGTTCGAACCCGGGAACTAGCCACCGCGGCGGGTTCTCTGACGAGTGAAAAATCGCTTTTCCCATAATGAGCCCAATTCTTTCTTTCTTTCTTTCTTTCTTTCTTTCTTTCTTTCTTTCTTTCTTTCTTTCTTTCTTTCTTTCTTTCTTTCTTTCTTTTCATTTACAGGAAACTACGAGGCTGAGGTAAAAGCCGCAAACACGCGGCTTGTCAGCCCTCAACCCCCTCGACGTATCCTTCCAGGTTTACTCCTTATTTGTACTTTATTTCGCATGCTGAGCTTCGCAGGATGTTGCGCAAAATATTCTCGAGCCCAGTTTCCAATGGGGTCTGCAGGCTGTCGTTTTTGAGGCGGAGATTCGTCTCTTTTTTTTCTTTTTTCTTGGCCTCTAATGGGCCGCGAATCTCGGCAGTTTTCGTCGGGCTGCTTAGCGGTATTGGTGGGACGAGAAGCGAGCTGGTCTGCTTTCTTTCACCATCGTTTCTTCCTTTTTTTTTTTACTCTCTTCGCCGCTCGTCCTCGTATACGTGAAGTCTCTCAGTCGGTCGCCTTTGTTCGGGCTCGCCCGCTGACCCGTCGGTATTAAGGAGGGGACGTGCGTATTGACGCTGCCTGCCTGCATGTGCGGATTGGTTGAGCAATCGGCCGGGGAGGGGGCGTCCAGACGAGCGGGTTGAGTCACAGCCTCTCACTGCAGCAGCAGCAGCAGCAGCAGCAGCAGCGCCATGTGTCGTTGTCGACGATTGTCCCTCCGCTCTCGACTGGATCGCGTCCAAGTTCGCGGGGTCCTTTCAGTATCCATTGTGTGCGTCTCTCTCTCGAGTATCTGGCGGCTTCGCAACATCCGAACGTGCGTAGGCGCAGGCTGTGCCTACCCTTCCCTCGGGACCCTTGCTTCGCGGCTTGGCTGCTGCTGCTGCTGCTTCCGAAGGCGCCCGCGCTTCGCGGCGGAGGGAGTGATGTTTTGATTGCGGCCGCCGTTCCCTGCAAAAGTGAAGGCGGTTTTGAGCTGTTCTGAAAAGGAGGAGGGGCCCTGCGAAGGGTGAACAGGAAGGATTGGGCAGTGCTGCAGGGACCGCGCTGGCTTCCATTGACGTTCAGCGCCTGGCGCGCCGGGACGTGCGGCTGTGTCTACTCTTGAGCAATTCTGTCGTGCCGCTCTCATTCTGTGCACTGGCAGTTTCTTAGATGGCACCTTTTTCGGTACGCGCCGAGTCAGTAATCAGATGTTTAAAGGAAAATTAGCTGCCGTTTAACTACTGCTGAGATTGGTTAGAGAGCAAAAGCTGTCGTGTATCGGGCAAGTAGATGCGGCTTTGCGTCGGTAACGCTGAGTGCGTTCCGCATATTGCATAGGCGCGCACACCCTGCCACCCTGGCAGGTGGCAGTTAATGATTGATCTCGAGAGGTTGGTCACCCAATGAACGCTGCAGCCTATATATCCCCCCCCCCCCCCCCCACCCCCCCCCCCAGACTAACGTCACAACGGCAGTTTCCATCGCGCGACATCACGCGATTATCACGTGACTATTCTACCGCCCTCTACCGGCGAATCGAAAGGTCAAGTGGCGGGACACCATGGTGGACCACATATGATAAGGCCTATAGCCACACTTGACCTTTGGTTCACTTGAAAGTCAACCGGAAACGCACGGCGAAATCGGCTTTGCCCAGCGTATTGACTTTTCCTTCAAAACTTGTCCCTACGCAATTGGACGCAACGGGCATGACCTGAAGATCGTCGCGGACGACGTCAGGATCATGCCGTTTTTCATTATCGGAGCCTTAACGCAGGCTCTCGTCAGCGCTGAATTGGCTGACAGAATGTCACGCTTCTCTGCAACTGGTGGGACAAGCGCAGCTCTACTTTCGTTCGCATTCGCTTCTCTCGCTGGGAAACCGTGCGAAGCTGCTTGCCATCGAAGCAACTGTAATCGCGGCCGTCGATTTCCTAGTGCAGCGATTTTGGCCAATTGGTTATCTGAAATGATTGTCCTGATGTGTACGATGGTTGAGATACGTGCCGCGCTCCCAAATGAGCACGAAAGGAAGGCCGTCTTTCATTCGTATTGAACGGAAGCTGCGCTGAATGCACCCCCCCTTATGGTTTCGCATTCGTCGCTTGCAGCAGCGGGCCCCTCCCCCTTTCTCATTCTGCGGGGCTCGTGGGCTTCCCCTCCTAACTAGGCGAGTGTGGGCCCCAGCTCGCCTGCCTTTGCGATGGGTACGCGTTACGTTCCTCTGCTAAGCCTAGCTCGTCGACTCCCCGCCCGTGCCGGCGACCGTCACCACTGCGCGCCGCAGCCTTTGTTTGCGCCGGCCCGGTGGCCGCCGCTCTTTTTGTCTTGGCCAGAGGCGCGCACAAAGGGGACCCCCGGACCGCGCCTTTGTTGTTGTCCACAGGCACGGGGGCTTGGTTGCGAGGACACAAAGCTCGTGCGTCGAGCGCGCATGCGCGCTGCTCTGTCCCCTCCGGCGTGGAACCGGAAACTGGTGAAAGCGACGGCGTTTGTGGTAGTGGTAAGCGGCCGGTATGGTCTGGTTGTGTACGTGACGGGCCCATGCTTGGCTGCGTGGCCGCCCCTCGCTGCACGTGCTGTGCGTGCTGAAGGCGGACCTGACCCCGCGCGTCGGGAGGAAGCGCTCTGGGAACCGCGCGCTGGCGGCAGCGGGCTCAGATAGCGAGTGGCCGGCTGCGCAGGCTCTGTCACTGCACTGGCGTTGACCGGAACAAAAGTCGGGGGGGGGAGTTGGTAGCAGGGTGGGTTATAGGTTTGGTACTCTTGTGTCTTGTTGCTCAAGCGCCGCTTTATAAGCAGTTTCCCTGGTCGCTAGCTTGATTTCCTCCGAAAGGCAGCCTTCTTAGTGGATCTAACAAAACCGATTCACTTGGGGACTCCACAGCCTATCGTTGCTCATCGTATGCGTCTCAACCGGACATATTTTGCGATTTGAGGGAAACACTGTCGATTCGGTGCCAGAAGCGATATTTCTTGGAGAGTCGTCGCCGCGCTTCTGGACTTTCCCGTCCGGGGGGAGGAAGAAGAGGGGAAGGAGGAGGCGCGTTTTCTGAAAATGGAGCAACGCTGTTAAGCGAGCCGCTGTCTGGGTTACCTGCTCGCCGACGGATATTCCCCCCCCTTGAAAGAGCTGGGGGGGATTTTCGTCAGCCGTTTGTGACAGCTCCCACGATTGGCCGACTTTTCCTTTCCCTGTGGCTCGGCGCTCGCCGCTTTCGTGCCATGGGCCTTTTCTTTGCCGCTGCTCTGCTGACGCGGTGTGCGGCTGCCGCTGCGTGTCAATGAACCCGTGATTGACGCCTGGCCCCGCGCACCGCCTTTACGGCAGCGCATTTCGGGTTTCCCGTTTCACCTGCCCCGGTGGTGGTGGCCAGTTTGGTTTGCGGCCATCTTGCTTTTGTACGCGGAGCCGCGTACTACTGGTGTCGCTGCGTTCGATTTCGATACGCTCCACGCGCGGGCCGTCCTGTGCGTAGCGTGAGGAGACTGTGCGTTTCGGGAAGGAAAAAAAAAAAGGCCGGGTCTTATATCCTTCGCGTGTGCAAGTAAGTTAGAAGCGAAGTTGTGTTCGTATGCTTCTGCATTTTGTGCGTAGCCGCAGACGCTGTACCGCTCTTAGCGCAACACGGCCAGCGTCGGCGTCTTTGCGCGCGTAGCGAAGCTCTGAAGGGACCGGGGAAGGTACCTCGCGCCTTTTTTTTTATTCATGGTGATTTTTTTTTAATTTTGCCTCCCGTCGCTCTCGTGGCCTTATTGCGGCCTCTCCTCGTTGCTCGCTATAGCATTGTCGGAGAGATATCTGCGGCCTGGTCGGCTGCGATGTGGGCGGCTTCAATTCCATCATCGGAAGGTTCGTTTTGCCGCGTCGCAGGATGTGTGGGGCAGAAAAAAAGGAAAATAAAAATAAAAATAAAAACACAGGGAGACAATTCTAAAATCAGACCTGGGGGGGGGGGGGATTGCACAAAGGGTTGAAGAGAAAAGAATACCGTGCCCTCGCACTACGAGTCAGTGCAGAGCTGGCCGCTCAGCTCCAAAACAACTGCACAACAGCTCCAGCTACACAACAACGAGCACACTGGCAGAGCGTGGGGATAGTTTGTTTCAGGTATGTGACAAACTCGGCAGACAACGACCTTTGCAAAAATATTTCTTCCTTTTCCATAAAATGATGTGCAAAACAGGGCGTGAGCCGCTCTCTCTCTATCTCCCATTCTTTGTTTCCGTCTCCACCTGTGCTCGAATCACTAGAGTCCCCCCTTCGATGGAGCCGGACTTTAGCCACTGCCTGACGCCATCGCGTGTTGGCAATTCCACGCTGTTGATGCCTTTGCCGGCAGTGAGACTCTTGAGACCCAGGCTGCTCGACCCGAACTCTTCCCGTACACTACTTGCCACAGTTGGCAGGTGGAGGCTTCACACAGACGAACCTGGTCTGGTGACGTCACAGATGAGGTCACTGCCAGCCTGCCAGTCAGGATTTTTCCCGGCGACGCCGGACGCTCGCCGTCGGCTAATCCGGAGGCTCAGAGCCTAGAAAAATCGTCCAGCGTATGTCCGAGGCGCTGGCCTAAAGCACGGGCGCTCCTCCGTCCCGCGGCACTGCCCTCTCATCGTGGTCTTCTGCGTAGCACATTGGAATGTAGTAAACATTCTCGGTAGATTTTGCTCCGATGATCGAGGCTTCTGTGCTATGGCATAAAAATAAAAACGGCAACCGTCGGGTGGACCCGCCGCGGTGACTCAATGGTCAGGGCGCTCGGCTACTGATCCGGTCCGGAGTTCCTGGGTTCGAACCCGACCGCGGTGGCTGCGTTTTTATGGAGGTAAGGCGCCCGTGTGCTGTGCGACGTCAGTGCACGTCAAAGATCCCCAGGTGGTCGAGATTATTCCGGAGCCCTTCACTGCGGCACCTCTTTCTTCCTTTCTTTCACTCCCTCCTCTATCCCTTCCCTTACGGCGTGGTTCAGGTGTCCGCCGATATGTGTGACAGGTACTGCGCCATTTGCTTTCCCCAAAACCCAATTATTATTATTAATCGTCGAGGGGGCGTCCACGGAATAGCTCCGTGCTGTGCGCTGGGTATAAGCCGAATAACAGCCGCGTACGGCGAGGCGCGCTTAGTCACTCTCTGCCTCTTGTATACGCAGGCGAGAAGCGCCCGAGCAGAGATAGATCCCACATTTTTGAGGGGGTTCGGATCGACGCAGCACACTTCTCGGTTCGCTGCCGCCGCTGACCTCGGGTGCGCGCGCGCTTGAATGATGGGACCGAGGAAGGTCGGAGAGTGTTGTGTGTGTGGTGTGCGCAACGAGTGCCCGTCACTTTTCTCGCGCCCTCCGGCCACTGCGAAGAGTCCGCGCGCAAAATGTATTTGGGTCTGCTTCCTCAGCACAAAGGACCGTGTAGCGCGCGGGCTGTGCCCGCAGCTGACGCTGAACGTCGCCCAGACCTTGGGGGCGATATTGCGCCTTTCGGGGGATTGATTCATTCTCGCCATTGTTCCCTCGACGTTGACGGGACGGGAACGCGCAGGTGGAGAGGGGGAGCCGGAGGGCAGTGGCCACTGCTGAATGAACCTCGGAGGGCACACGGCAGGTGCGTCTCTTCTAGCCTGCGGAGGAATTATGCGCGCTACGAAATGGACCTCCGGGGATTGTTTCCGCTCAGCGCGGGATACGTAACACTTTTTGCGACGGGGCACATCCTGTCGAGAGCGGTGCGGCGGCCTGTCAACGGAGAGGTTGTGAAAAAAAGAGAAAAGGTTTCGGGTTTGCCGTGTTAGCAGTGTCGATTGAGCGCTTCGAAAGGCTTTCGTCTCGGATTGCCCACCCCACGCCCCCTTTGAAGAAGGCAGCCGGTCGCGCCTGCTAACTCTGGCGGAGGCTCGTTTTCGGTCGGGATGTAGTGTGTTTGACAGAGCCCCGTCCAATTTTTGTAGTCAGTTAAAAAAGAAAAACGATTATCTTGCTCTCTCTGGCTATGTCGATGTTTGTCCGGTAGCAAGGCATACATTTATTGCTCGGCAGGCTGCATTTAAAAATTTTCCTGCCACTCGATTAAACCTCGAGGTGTCAAGACCGAGAAGGATTCCGGGATCACTGTCTTTGAAGTGAATGGAGGAATAGCGCCCATAGCCTCTGAGATCCGCTATTGGGAGACTGTCCTGACGCTTCAGTGAATGTGGCGACTTTGTCGTTAGCGTGTGGCGATCTAAACTGTCGGTGCAGACCAACTTTGTCCTCGGTGTCCCTGTAACTGAAACATAGCCCCAGGAGCCGTCCCTTCACACGTCAGAGTGTTTTATGACGCTCTGGCCTCTTTTTTTTCCCGCGGCTTTTGGGGACTTGAGAAAGTACTGGGGAGAACGACAGCGGTGTATTTCCGACGCTCCTTCGCCTGCAGACTGCCTTCCGTTCCTGATTTTTGCGAATGTAGGTCGTGCTTCCTGGCAACGCTAGGGACGGTTTTTATCACATTTATTAGAATGCGCGTACTACCGTTTCTTCGGTTTCCTTATGTGTGGGACGATATCCCAGGAAGCCTGATCTTCCGGCGTGTGAAATGTGGAATTGAGCACGCAGTGATATCCGCTACAGGAAAAGAAATAGTTGTAGTACAGCTTGAAAATCGCGTATATGTTTCTTCGATGTGTAGTGGTGGGAGGGAAAGAGAACTCACTTCAATTAGTGCTCAGCTATATACTACATGACCGTGCAGTGCAACCCTACACTCGTGAACGATGTGTGTACGTGAAGCGTCTCAGACTCCGCTATTCGTGCCGTCCTGTCTTGTTCACACGATTACGTCTCATTGCTGATGGTGGCCTATGTGTGCTGCTGTTTCCCAGACCAACCGCGATCGATGTGTTAATGCGATGGTGTTAAAATCCTCATCGGAAAAATATTCTCTCAGTTGTAGAATTCGCCCATTGGATGGCGGGAAGTGACATGACAAGACCGGAAGTGACTTCACTTCCAGTAAAGGCATCGGCAGCTTCTAATGCTCTCGCACTGCCGACGCACAAGGTATATATAGTTGGGTGTCGCTCTGAACTTGTAATCCCCGTTGTGCGGCGCTTTCGGTTTATAGCGCTGGTATCGCACCGTTCCCTCGTGTCCCGACCGCATTCCCTCTCTAGTTGTTTCTGAAAAAAGCACGAGTTTGTTATCTCCACGTATGGGTTGCAATGCAAGCAACGACGCTGGAACACGTATACGCGGCGGACGTGTAAACGCAATAAAGTATCAGTGTAAATCGAGAGCCCCACGGTTTTTCTCGACAGCTGTAATGGGAGAGAACAGTGAAAAGAAAAATGACGAAGGTGTGTGAGAGAGAGAGGGAGAGAGAGAGTGTGTGTGTGTCTGTTTCGTTGTATTCGGCCCAGTTTTTTTATGCTTGTTTTTTTTTCTCTGCTCGGTGCCTATACGTTTTATGCGCGCTGTCACGGGGGCGCTTCGCATCGCGCATCGACATTCGCGGCGGAAATTGAAAAGTCGCGCGGCGGATTCGGAGGCACGATAAAAGGTTGTTGGCTCGCGGCTTTTCTTGTTTTTTTTTTCTGTGTGTATGAGGGTTCATGTGCTTACAGTTCATCCTTGTGCTGCAGCAATAAGTCTCCTTTGTTTCGCGCCGACTGTGTTCGTGCGATGCCGTCCTCATCCTCCTCCCTTGCTCTCTCTCTCTCTCTCTCTCTCTATCTCTCTCTCTTCCTTCCTCTCTCTATCCCTGTTTGTACGCATCTTCTCACGCACATCAGACAGCTCGTAGACCTACTATTCCGTGTTGCGTCAATTCCTCATCTTTAGTGCCGCTTTCGCGTTGGGCATTCTGCTCCGGCCTTTGACGTATTGGTTTCCCTCCCCGCGATGCGCGCAGCAATTGCACGGGCCGAGAGGATTGGGCCCATGTATATACACATATGTGCATGCTGAGACGCGCTATAATATGGATAGGCCCGTTTGATCATCCCGCTGAGTCACTCGCTGCCTCTTGTATACCAGAGTACGTTGCCCGCAGCGCGAAGCAGGGCGTGCGGCGCCCTGTGTGACGGATGGGCCCAGAGTATGGATTAATACGAGGACTGGCTTCGTGCGTACGTTCTCCGGCGGAGAACACAAAGCGGTTGGATAGCTGCATAGTGTAGGTTCCATATCCGCGTGGCGTTGTGGCAGGCTTGCCGCCGGTCTTCGTAATCTTTCCGTCTCTAGGGATTAAGGAAGTGTGCTTGTCGTGTGTTGGGAGCTAGGTATATGTCTTCCCGGCCCGCTTGTGTAAAGCGGGATGGTTGTTGTGTGGCTACGATTTTATTCGCGGGTTTGTTTATACGTCGCGCGTAGAAGGGGGTTTGGCCCTTGCTGTATTGCCATTTTATTTTTTTTGTTCTGTCCATAGTTATTTGCGGTAAAATGGGAGGTTGGGGACGTTGCGGTGGGCTGTGTTGTACGCGTGGGCTGTGCGCATAGCGGACGCGGCATCGCGTGTGGGCGCCAACTAATCTCGTCAAGGCACCTCATGGTGCCGAACGCTCAGCCGAAAGGGTGAATGCTCGAAAAGTCCGCAAAGTCCTGGATTTGATGGGCAGCCGGCGTAGATCTGTGAGGGAAATGCAGACGGCGGGGAAAAAAATAACAACGAAGGAAATCAGTGTTTACAAAACAAAAACAAAATTGGTTTTGAGGGAAGAAAAGGCGCAGTAAACTGTCACTTCTCGGTGGACGCCTCAACTGCGCCGTGAGGGAAGGTGGAGTGAAAGAACAAAGATAGTAAGAAAGAGAGGTCATAGTGGAAACCACAGCACGCAGCGTGTGTGCGTGCGTGTGTGTGGGTGTGTAAAAATACGTCTTTATGCCATCGTGGCAAGGCAGCTTCTCACCACGAGCAGTTTTGCCATGGCCGACTTGACGACTACCACAACCGTCACTACATACTACAGAAGAACATAGACGTGAGGCAACGCGCGACCAGAAGACAACCCCTGAAGAATTTGTACTTTTTACCCGCAGTAGCTCAGCGAATGCTATTGCAGCACTTGCCATAGCTGATCATACCACTACCGGTGGGCATCCCTTCTCCATCCCGCTCTTCCTGGGAGGACGCTGTGCTGACCCAACCGGCCAGCTGAGGCTCATCGACCGACCCATGCAAAACCTCCGGGGTGCCGCAAGAGTAATAGAAGTGTGTGCCTTCTTGTCCTCCTCAATATCGACGCGGATGCTTTGTTGGCCAGTAAAGATGTCGTCGAAGCACCTCGCTTGCGCTGGGCGTGTGCCTCTCGTGCAGGTGTGTGCGCGTGCCGCTTCCGATGGGCGAAGGGAGGGAGGGAGGGCGTGCTCCCCCCCCCCCCCCCCCCTCTTTATTGTCGTCGCTCGTATGTCTGTTGGGGTGGGCGTCCTCGTGACCCAGAGGAAGCGACTTAGTGTGCCCTCCTCCTCCTCCACCCGTCATGTGTGATGTGTCGCCGGCCTGTGTGCACCCCTCTAGCCGTGTAGTATTTATTCTCGCCGCGTCTGTGGGTCTTCGCCGAGAAGAATAGGGGAAATGAGAGGCCTCGTAGGGGGGTTCGACTAACGTCGTGGGTACCCCCCCCCCGTGTTGGCAGCAGCGTATAATTCAATGTACGAGTTCTAGCCGCATTTCTACCGCCCCAGCCTTCCTGGGGGTAACTGGTTAAAGGGCAGCTGAAACGGTTTTCAAATTGCATGGAATGCTGTGGTTCGGAAGAAGGGACTTTGAAAATCATGTGTGTAAATTTTTTCTTGATTATGTTCACAAAATGAGCCGCAATCGCTTGTTAAAAACCCGCCGCCGACACGCCCTCTTCGCTTCCGGAAGTGCCGAATGGGGGACGCCAGAAAGGGGGAACTGGCGGAAGTGACGCCATTCACGGGTAGTCTGTCGGCCGTCCTGCTTTGCTTGCTAATTTTCGGCCCGCGCTTTGGTGAACGACGGATCCATAAATTGCAAAACGCAGTTTTCAAGCCAGCTGAAGCAACGCGATACGCAGCAAGACAGTCGGTGCTGGCCGGATATCCCCGTAGATGACGTCACGACGATCCCGGGCGTTCGCTCAGCGCCCTGAGACGCTGGTGCCCGATTGCTACCAAAAAACAGCTTTTTGCGTTTATTTCCGCCCATTTCAAATGTGATATTCTTTTTCAGCGGACTAAAAACTATAAAAAGCCGCATGGAACTCGATTTTTTCGAAAAGTGCTTCAGCTTCCCTTTAATGGCTCCTCCGGCATTCTTTAGGTCGCTCGCACTCTTAGCCCTGTGGGTGCGAAGGCGACTACTCACCAACCCAAGGTTTTCTGTCTTACGCCAACTGCAAAGTCTGTTTCGCATTTATTGGGACCCTCAAGGGAAAGATCCTTGTTAAAAGTGCAGCAGCAAGATTTTTTTTTTTTTTTTTCTGGCTCGACGCGCAACTCTTGTCAGTTTCGCGCGGCCTCTCCGCTTTCGGTCCTGCCTTGCTTCCTTCTTTCTGCGTTTGCACGCACGCAAGATGAAGTCCGCCCTGCGGTCAGCGATACTTCCGCTATCCGATGGGCCTATTCGTTGCGCTAAACATCTTACTGATAGTTTAGCGGGGACACACACACAAAAAAAGTCACGAAAACCCAATGCACAAGTAGGGGGCATTGCTCTACTTCCCCCTCCATTTTGCCTTCTTGTCTTCTCTCCAGGCAATTTTCATTTTTTTTTTTCCCACGGCGCAGTGCTCAGCGTTTTCTCTCCTCGTATTATTTCCTTCTTTCGGCAGCGAGTGCGCGCGCACTTTCGCGCCGATCTTCGCCTTCCGCGTGATGGATGGGCGCAAACACGTTTCCCAACTCGCTTTCCCTCCGCGTCACCGGCGTGCTTTCCAGCCCCCCCGCCACCGTGTGCAGTACGCGCTGCCGCCTTTTTGTCTTTTCCTCCCTCTCCCTCCTGCCCTGTGTCTTCCCTCTCGCTCAGTGTCCTCGCAGCGGCAAAAAAGGCCGCGGATGTTGGGGGAGGGTGTCGCGTGTGTGTACGATTTGGCACAACATCGGCGCCGTGCGGGTGAGTTGGGGATGGGGGAAAGGGGGGGGGGGGGGGGGGGGGCTAATAAAAACGGTCGGCGGAGGACGGACGGCCAGCGATGGGGTGATTTATTGCGAAAGGAAACGCGATTGGGAGGGATTCGCGTCGATTGCGCGCGATTCCGCCTCGCGCCGTGTTCGCCGCGTGGTTCCACGCGATGCGCGGCTGTTTCGGAAACGTGATCGGCTGCGCCGCCACCCGCTTCTCCGACGGGAAGAAGAGAAGAGACAGCGGCCTCCTCTTGTTTGGGGCGGAGCCGGGGAGCCTTTCTCTCTTTCTCCAGTTCCCTGGGGGAGCTCTCGGCTGCACTCCCCCTCCCCCCGGGAAGCGGGCAGTGAGAGGAAAAACAAACCGAGCAGTGGAGGGGGGGGGGGGGGGGGAACGTAAACAATGAGGCAATGGCTGCCAATATCCAGAACGGAAGAAACTCTGCCGACGCCGTGAGCGCGTGTTGACGCACCCCGCGGCGGTGCCGCGCTTCTGATTGAGGCCTGAATTCTTGAAGGGATGTTTCTGCGAAGCGTAGTACGTCTACCGAGAACCTGCGGAGATGGCGCGGTAGCGTTGATGACTTTTCTTTCACTCTGAGGCCACGGTGTTGATTGCTCGTTTTGCGCAACGGAATTGCGTGTTTTTTTCTTCCTAATTCGATTGCAGGTTTACGACGTTTCGTTGAAGCTCTGTAAGTCGATGAAATCGCGTCGAGGCGTCGTCTTCGTTGTCGGAGGCCCCGCTCGAAGTGGCGTTGTAATAACGGGGACATACGCTACCGCCTTCTCCTCGGCGGTTCGTCGTCAGCGTATTGGTTTGCACTTTCATCGCTAGTGGCGTTGGGTAACGTGCCTTGGACACTTAGGAAAGTGTGGGCCTCTCTTGATTGCAAGCGCAATGCGCCGAGCTTATCACAAGGTATCGCAGTTTCCGCCGCCGCAGAGTTCAGCGTTGCCAGTAAAGACGGAGCGGGGCAGCAAGAGGCATTTGGCAGGTGGGAGAGGGCTGATGTGGAGCCGTGTCAGTGCGGCTTTGGCAGGTGCAGTCGCGAACAAGTTTGCGGAATGGATGTCCGCTGGAACAAAATTGTCGCAGGGTTGCATCGTGACCCAATCGCCTGGTGCAGTTGACATCGGGTAGAGCATGCACCTCCTACCATACTTGCTGGCGCTTCAAACGATTTGCTCCCGTGACCTCTTTCAACCCGCGTCTCATAAACGTTTACTGCTGACTGTGTGATACGTGGGTTCACGTTTACTGGGTTTGTCAGGCGGTACACGTAAACCTAGTGTTGGGGCCCTTATTACGTTTCATTACAGGCGTTAAACCCGCAAGCTAGCCTTTTCTTCAGCAGCTGACCGTTCAAGGCTCCATATCGCCCTTCGTAGTCTTGAGAAAACGGCCGAAATGTCAGTTATGCTCGTTTGAATGCCAGTTCAGCGTCTGCGCGGCGCGTTGGTGCAACACTGTCGCACGCGGCGTGTCGATCGAGCGTGCTTGCGTGGTTGAAAATGGCTGCGCCGTTTGTGACGTCCGCAGCCTGCGGAGCTGCCGCCGTCGGTCGTTCCCCCCCTCCGCTGTTCAATTGTTGCGGAACACCGGCGGCGCGGTGACGCAAGCGTAGCAATTAAGTGACTCCCCTCCTCCGCCTGTTCGCGGCTCGAGGGATTGGGAGGAGGTCGAGTGATAGGCACGGCACGGACGCGAGCCTGGAGAAGCGTGAAGAGCGCCCCTAGTCGAAACGGGGCGGGGGCTGGAGGGAGGCGATCAGGAGCGCCTCGCAAGCCGTTGTTTCGTCACGCTGCACGCTCGCTGTTCACGGGAACTACAGAGGCGGTATAGTTAAGTGTGGGCCAGGCAGCGATCGACGGTGGATATGCAGGTCCTCTCTGCAGCAGGGTTGTGTCGGCATTGGCAGTTGGCTTTGTTGCAATTTGTTTTGTTGTTGGCATTTTGTTTGCTTATTTATCGTGACGATATTCTTGTTGGTGGTTATGTGGAAATTCACAAGAATAGAAATAAATGATAAAACAATAGAAAAAAACGCGCATTTAAGAGGCTCAGCGTATTCGACGAATGAGTAAAAATGGGTATGCCGGCCGCAGAAACTGTGGCATTGGTGATGAACGCGAGAACGACGGCCGCCGGACATTAAAGAAATTAGTTAGGTAATTCATAGATGGGGATAATACAGGCAGTAGGAGGAGAGAGTACGGGCTATTTACATCCTGTATAAGAGTGGAAATGGCTGTTGGACAAAAAAAACTAAAGAAAACCATCCTTTATACATATGTTAGAGTGGGCAAGAAAAAGAAAGAATAAAAATGCCCAGCCCGCGCCGCCATCCTGCACATTAGAAGAAGCGTACAGAAAAGTAAAAAAAAAAGTAATACGCCGCGTGCATCTGTGTCTTGTCACTGTCCGATACATGCGAGTTAACTGCCGCAGCAAATATGATACACACAGTAGCATGTAACAGGTCGTGTGCTGTGTTGGTCGGGGAAAAAAATTGCTATGCCATTCATTTTATTTATTTTAGACGGTCCTTGAGACGCATTTGGGTCGAAAGTAAGGACGAAAGTCAGATCCTGACGCCCGGACGAGGGCCCTGTCTCTCGTACACGTGCGAGGTTTGAGCACGCGGGTTAAAAACAAGAACTAATGGCTTACCACGTTGGGAAGCAACGACGCTTAATTAGCGGACAGAGGCAGCTCCGCCTGCCGCTCTACCAAAACGCAGTGGGCGAGAAAAAGAAAAAGCCAAACAAAAAAAAAGTCCTACTTTGGCTAGCCTTTGGGCAGAGGTCGTTGCTCCGCGCCGGTTGATTGGGGAGGCTCCGCTGGAACGCGCATTTCTGCGGGATAAAGGTAGCTGCTCCGTGCTTCTGCCAGCAGCGCGTCCCTAATTCCTTCCTTCCATTTCCTTCCACGTGGGTATAGTGCATGGCGGGGCGGGTTGGAAGCAAGGGGGAAGCGCAGAAGGAAACGAGGAGCCAAGTTGTGGAAACAGAATACCCGACCAGCGTGCTGGGGTCAGGCCCGCCGTTAGGCAAGCACTAATTAAGCGACAGCGCCCACGGGCTCGCTCGGCCTTGAGTGGCCTTTCTTGCTACGTGCGCGCTTCCCTTCCGTCCTCGCTTCTCTCGGCTCACTGGTTCTCTCGAGTGCACAGCGTGTTGCTCCGGCCTCCGAGAGGTGTTGCTGTTGTCGCGGATGTGTAGCAAGAGCTGAACCCGAGACGCGTAACAGCGCGGCCGTCCCGTGTCCCGGCCTTCCTTCTGCTCATTTGCGACCGCGTGCTTCGATCGCGTAAGCTCGTGCGCAGGGAGAGCTTAGTTTCTTTGTTTGCGAAAAGTGCCGCGAACGGCTTCTTAACGAAGTGCCTCGGATTAGGAGCTCGCCTTCTGCTTCGCGAGCACGTGATCGAAGAGAGAAAGGAGGAGAGAGAACAAAAGAGGAAACTTGCTGGCCCCGACTTGCAAAGGGCGGAAAGTCGGCAGATCAACGCGTGCTGCCTTGCCTCAAAGTTGATACCTCGACGCGTGCTGCCTTACCTCATGGCTGATACCTCGACGCACGCTGCCTTGCCTTGCGGCTGATGCCTCGACGCGTGCTGCCTTACCTCATGGCTGATGCCTCGACGCGTGCTGACTTACCTCATGGCTGATTCTTCGACGCGTGCTGACTTATCTCATGGCTGATACCTCGACGCACGCGGCCTTGCCTTACGGCTGATGCCTCGACGCGTGCTGCCTTACCTCATGGCTGATACCTCGACGCGTGCTGACTTACCTCATGGCTGATATGCCTCGACGCGTGCTGACTTACCTCATGGCTGATATGCCTCGACGCGTGCTGACTTACCTCATGGCTGATACCTCGACGCGTGCTGACTTACCTCATGGCTGATATGCCTCGACGCGTGCTGATTTACCTCATGGCTGATACCTCGACGCGTGCTGACTTACCTCATGGCTGATAGGCCTCGACGCGTGCTGGCTTACCTCGTGGCTGATATGCCTCGACGCATACTGTCTTACCTCATGACTGATACCTCGACGCGTGCTGACTTACCTCATGGCTGATATGCCTCGACGCGTGCTGCCTTGCGTAAGGGCTGAATTCTCGAGGCCAGCGGTATAGCCGTGCCACACGTGCACTAAACCCCGCGTGTGTTCGTGGCCCCTGCGCTACTTGTGCGTACCTTGGCTGAATTGCTACAAATCAAGCCCAATTAAGCCCGCAGCGCGATGGCTGTAAAAATCGCTTTAACGAACGGCTGCCGCGGGGCCGAGGCGCGGTCGCGGCTTTCCTGGCTCCGACGCAGCGTGCACCGGCGTGTGCTGGCACGTGGTTATTTGTGGCGTATCCCCTCGTCCCGGCATGAAATAAAAAACCTTCTCGCCGGTCTCAAATGGTGACTTATTTGAAAGAACTTTGCACGAGAATGGCGCTGCCAGCAGTGCGTTGAATCGTTTATTTTTTTCTTTATAGGTCCCAAATTTAGTCTTGAGCGCTGGAAAAGTTGTAGCGTCATGCGACGCGCCGAGCGTGGACGTCATCACGCTTAATATAGCGTCGCTCTCTCTCGAGGACAAATTTCGAAACGCGAACTTTTCGCAACCCGTGCACTGGCGCGATTAATTATTGATCGGCCGAACGTCGACGGGCGTTTGTGGACTCGTATACCGATGACCGAAAACTAGCCGACGTTGTGCACTTCGTTTTGCTCCGTTATTTTCTCTTATCATCTCGTGACAGTTCAAAGTGCGTGTGTGGGTTTTCGCGAGGGTTGAAACGGAGAACAAAATGGTAACTTTCGTGCTAAGCCACTCACTTCTCGGTTACCTTGCCCTAAGCGCCCATGTAACACTGCCATTTGATGAGCGCGAACTCGAATTTGTACGAAGGGGACGTGTGGACAGGTGCTTACGACGGCGACATTCGCTCGAGGCCCGCAACGTGCGTTGCGAAATCACGGAGACAAATCCGCTTTTCTTCGTGCCTGGTTACGAAAGCCACTTATAACTCGTGTTTTTTCACCACTGGTATTCGATCGTTCACCGCTTGACGTAAGTGGGCAGTCGCGTCCCATTCTCTTTGGAACGGGACGTGCGGAACTAGTAATTCTTTTAACAGGAGCATTCTGCGTGCAGTGCTCCTTCGGGAGACTGTCGTACTAACAGGGGTGGTAGGCCTTAAATTGGGGACGCCCGCGTGAGAAATTGGCTGGAGTTTTGCAAACTGCCGTTGGGTTATTTGTCTGGCACAAAAAGCAGCAGGCGTAATCCCGCGTTAAGGGTCCTCCTCGATCCCTGGGCGGTGCAGCCATTAAAATTTCGTCGCGTGGACTATGGTGAGCGCGGCATATGCTCGGTCTCGAAGGAAGCGTTGGCATGTCAGAGGCACTGTCAACCTACACGATGGAACTGGCTTCACATGTCATTAAATGGCTTCAATGTCGTTAAATGGATTACACGGCACCGTTGGTCCCTTGAGGAGCCAGTGTCTGCGCGGCAAGGCCTTATCGCCGAAAAGCGGTGAAGTCTTTCACTGACTCTTGCTTTATGGAGAAGCAGTGCATCAGGGCCGCGTCTAGGCTTTATTGCCTCCTCCCACCTCAGGCTCGAACCCTCTCTTCGAACTTAGGAAGGGTGTCTGAAGTGTCGACGGCTGTGTCCCAATCGGCAGCGCGTAAATGAACCACAGCGTAAGCATTCCAGTCCACCATCGATGGAAATCTTGGACACCGAGAAAGTAGTCTCTGCACTGGGTGTCCACGCACGGGGTGGAAACGTTGCATTCCTAACAGGGAAGGGGGGTAACGAGGGGAACGCGGAACGGGAGCAGCGAACAGAAAGAGGCGGAGGCAGGGTCGCGCACGCAAACACGCGCGCTCGAAGGGTGGTTCACCACGAGTGGGAGAGGGGTACACGTGCGTGCTCCCCCCTCCCCCACCCCCTATGCACAGCGGCGGCGAAGGGCGAGATTGGCCCGAGGGCACGGCGGGGATGCGCGATTGTTTCCGAGGGCGCGCGCGCGTTCTCCTCGTCGTCGGTTGCGTTTCCACCGCCGGTCGGAAACGAGGTGACGCATTCCGGCGCGCCCGAGCGATGCGGCGCCGCAGGGGCAGCAGCATCAGCTTGAGGAGGGGGGGGGGGGGGGGGGGGGGGGGGGGGGGGGGGGGTCGGCCGTTGGCGCCGTCGCTGCTGGATGCGCTGCTCGCCACGCGCGTCTTTCTCTTGCTTTCAATTACGGCCTCTCCTCCTTCATCCCCTCTTCACGTCCTTGGCGCGCCGCCGTTGTGTGTGTGTGCGCGCTCGCGGAGTCATATAGTCTCCGCTGTGGAGCTTGTTCGCGCGCCTGCCGTTGCTGCTGCTTTGTTTCGCTCGACCGGTTAACGCCTGTGTCGGCGTTGCTCCTTGCTAGCCCCCTCCCCCCCTTTTCTCTTCCTCTCGCCTTTCTGATGCATATCGTATCGGGCGATGAAACAACGACGCTTGCCATGTTTCCGGTCGCTAATCTCACGTGTCGGCATAAATTTCTTTGTGCCCACGCTCTCTCCCTCGTCCTTTCCCGTCGGCGTCAGTGCTCTCGTGACGGTGCGCGCGGCTTTTTACAGCCCCTTGACGAGGCTCTCGCAAGAATGCGTTGGCCGTGCTTTGCATCTCTGGCGTCTCCCTTTCTCGGCGCCATGGCTTCCAAAATTTGGCGACCTTGGGACACGATATCGTCCGGGCGGGCGCCGGATTCGGTGCGCTATTACGAGGCCGTCTCTGATGCAGTCTGCACTGTGCAGGCCGTGTTTTGCCGTTGGCGTGGGAAAGTGCTGATCTTAGTGTTGATTGCCCCCCCCCCCCCCCCTTTCCTCTAATTATTTCCCTCAAAAATGAGGGGCCAAGTGGTGGCGAATCGGGCTCAAGTTCTCGGTTAAATTTGGCATTTCGTCCTTTTCGATTCGCTTCACGACTAAAACTGGAGCGCAGTTCACTCTGACGTCGCGTGAAGGGCTCTGGTGTCCTCTCAAATGATCGTGGGTTGCGGCTCTGGTCGACGTTAACGCTAGCAGACGCCCGTGCAGGATACAGTGTCGACACGTTAATTCCGTAACCGCAGGTCATAACCACGAAGATTCGGGCGGTTCCTTGAGCGCAAGTATAGCTATGGGCCTGCAAGCTGCATGAGCTGCTTAGCTTGGTCCAAGCTGCTGCTCGTCAAGCGCTGTATTGGTTCTCCCTTGGAGCTGTGGAGTCCTTCTGTTCCCGAATCGGCACCGCTGAGCCAGTCGGCATGGCCTTCATTGTCGACGTCGTAAGCGCGATATAAACAGAGGTTTAGCATAGCGCGATCCGATACCGTGATCCTGTTCCGCGGGACCTAGCTGCGCTTGCGCCGTGGCGGTTGTGCGCCTTCGTGGCCATCTGCGCATGCGCAGCCTGGGAGAACCAATTCGCGGCAGTGAATCGCGTTATGCTAAGTCTACCTAATATCCTCCGGCAGTATCAGTCGCGTACGCGGGATGTGCTCCCCGAGTTTTTTTACTTAATGGCGCCGCTGGAGTTATCTGCAGGCCTAAGCCCGTTTGCAAGCGTGGGTTGTGAGAGACGTCAACTCTCGTTCGTCTTATCTACACTGGCCGTCGTTAACGGGGCCCCAAATGATTTTGAAGTTATCGTTATTGTGTGTCAAACCCTTGGGGGAGATTATTATGAACATTCTAGGCAGGGTTACTGCGCGCAGCGGCGGCGTCAAATGGTGCGTACGGAGGGAAGACGAAAAAACTTTAGTTCCGCGGGGAGCTGTAAAAGCTATTGCTGTACCTCTGATTATCCGTTCTTCTTCTTAGATCGCGAAAGAGCGGACGCTGTACTGCGGGCAGCCTTCGGACACTGCTGCCGGCAGCAACTGAACGGGAGGCTGTTAACAAGGCGCCCTCGTTAAGTGCCGCTTAGGACAGCGCGTACAAATACGCCGCGTGATTTACGAGAGGGCGAAGAACTCTCAAAGCTGCGCGTCGTCGGAGGAATTGATTCACGAACCCACGCCGGATTGTCCGGGCGCTGCGTCGGAGACGCGCTGGCAACATTGTATGCTTCTTAGCGCTTGTGTGTCGAAAGCGTGCGCGCCTCCCGCCTTGCGTTTAGTCGCCGCCGTGGCCCGAGTCGGAGAAAGGGCGGGGGGCTTAGCTGTGGTGCCGCGCTAATCCCGGCGGTTCCACGAAGCTGTTTCCCCTCCTGGAGTTGTGCCTGCACTTGACGGCCGTGCGGCAATACCGCTGGCAGCAGCAGCAGCAGCAGCGAGGAGACCTTTTCCGTCCCCCCTCTCTCTCGTTGATGTTTTCGTCGTCCCCTGTCGCTTCCCATAGCCGCAACGGGGGTCGGCAAAACAACTCGCCCAGTCCGTGGGCCGAGCTCTGGCCGCCCACTCGCCATCGCTCTGTTTGTGTTCGAGCAGCGGCGTCCCGTCGCGTCGTTATTAATGGCGCTTAGGTTTCGTATCAGGAAACGGGGCGAAGCCGCCGCAGTCGCGGAGCACTCTGGGAGGGAGCTGTCTTCGGCCAGCCCCAAGCAAACGCAGAGGAGGAGGAGACAACGAAGGAAGCGAGTCCGCCTTGCTAGATCCACTAACGCGTCTCTACCAGGGCCGATGGTGGGACGGCTTGCATAACGTTCGGTGTCATTAAGAACACGCCGTAGGCAGAGACTTTGTGTTCCGATTGCTCTTCGCACCAAGTACCGACTGGGCGGTGAACACCATTCGTAGCTTTTGCACAAGACAGCAAAGCCGAAAATGGAAGCAACTGCGAGGACTAGCACATATTCAAACTGCTGAGAAGGCTAATACTATTAAGTATTAATACCGAGCCACGAGCGTTGTAAAAGCAGCTTGCGCGCGTACGTTGGCGAGCATACCTTCATGAACCGTTTCTTCCTTCCTCGCTGCTATTAAAATAATATATATGTTTGGGTGTTTTTTTCTTCTCTTTTGCTTTGCCCATTTTTATGAGCCCAACCTCGTATGAGGGGGTCAGCGCAGAGAACGCAAGTGCCACTCGAGACACACCGCAGCGCCGGTGTTCGCATGGTGCGAGTGGCGCCCGCCGTTAACGACGTTCCCCTAATTGGGCGCGCGCGAACGTTTATGGGCCATCGAATGCGCTCCGTTCCGACTGGGGGCGGCGGTATTACACCCACAGGGGACCCCGATCGTCCTGACGATTTTACGGCGGCGTCGCGGCCTTCTGGTTATCTATTTTTTTTTTTTTTGGATTTGCTGAGCGAAGCGTAATTCGACCTTTCCTCGGCCGCGCCGTTCGGTGCCCGAGGGTAAATCGTACCGGGCTCGTAATTGGCAGCGGTTTACGTATGTCGACGAGCGCGCTTGCCTGCCTGCGTGCATGCGAATTGTCCCGTTCGTCTTGTGTACCCAGCGCGCGAGAAAAAAATGAAAATACGTCGAGTGAAGCGTTTCTGCTGCCCGTGTACGATGTTTTCTGTTGTCACGTGTGTAAAGAAACAAGGAAGTAGAGAAGCAGAAACAGCAGTTCCCCGGAAAGAAGCGCCAAGCTTGGGTAAAGTGCTACAAAGCAGAAACAGACGGCAACGGAAACCTGGGCGCCCTTGGAAACACCCGAACGGCGGCGCCCCGAAGAGAGCGGACAAAAGACCACCAACAACCCGGCGCCTTTAATTCGCAGCGACATTGGGGAGAGCCGCGCGGTCGGCTACAGAGGGCGCTTCAGCTACACGCCCGCAAGCGGTCTCCTTCCCGAATGAACTCCAGATGTCAAACACGGCGCAAGTGTGGGGGTGGGGACGCGACCACCAAACCATGTGCACGTGCGGGTGAGAGAGAAAGAGTGCCTCGTGGACATTGAGGGTGAAAAAGCGTGTGGACGGGGCCAGTGGGAAAAGAACAGTCGTCGGAAGAAGACGTGTGTAATAGACAGTTTTAGCTGTGCGTACGCAAAGAGTTAGCGTACGCGAGGAGTTTGCGGGGACGGTAGTGCGCATGCGCAGAACGCAAGCGCAAGCCTTGCGTCTTGCGTACGGTAGCCTTGCGTACGGTAGCCAGCGGAGTTTGCGTTGCGGCGCTTGCGTGGCTTGCGTACGCTAACTTTGACAAGATGGCGGCGCCCTGCTCGCCCGCTTCGGAATAAATACATGTCGCCGCTGGATTCTTCGACGCAATAGCTCGCTCAAATGGTAGCGGTTCGCTTTTATTTCGCCTAATCTTGCCCACACGTAGTGGTATAAGCGATAACTAGCCCCTGTTTTTCAGATAATTTGGCGATCTTCAAGCTCCTAGGCCTAACTATATTCAGTGTGTTTTCCTCGTAGCAACGACACCTGGCGAAGCAGTTTTCTAACTTTTAGCCAGATCTTGCATTTTCTTCGGTTTGCATAGTTTTTCTTCTTGGAACAAAAAAGGCTCCCAATGCACTCACAGTAGTTATCAGTAATCACGGATGAAATTTTCTTCAACCGAGCGTTGATGTGGTTTGACTTCTTGTCACTAGATGGCGCCACGTGCGCCTGAGGGACGCTACGGCACGGTCAGCTAAAACTATACTTCGGAGCGGACAGCGTAACGCACGCAGCGCCGTAGCTCTTTGGGTACGCAAGCACTTGCGTACGCACAGCTAAAACTGTCTAATGCCTCTTGAATGTAGCCAATGGTTTTGTTATCGTTAAACAGTTTTGTCCCTGTGGGATTTTTCCGCTGTTATTCGAACCCCAAAAGTTTTAAAGTGCAGAGTTGTAGCATTATCGCTAGATTCAGAAGGAGCTACTATATATATACACGTTACAACGTGCTCCAAGCGTGACATCACTGACCAAGCTGGGTGGCGCTGTAGAGGCCGAGGCGCGTCTGGGCGAGCAGGGGGCCAAGCATTCGCGCGTCGATCGCGGCCAGTTCACTAGCCGCCGCCAGGAAGTGCTGGAGCGGGGCTTGTAGTAGGGGTTGTAGTGCAATACTGAAGGAAAAAAGTTGAGGGGAGCACTTAAGTCCCCTTACGTGCATCAAGGCGAAAGCCTGTGTTGTCCTGTGGAGCTCTCGGGTCAACAAGATCGCCTCACGCTTAGTTTCTGTTTCAAGTTACGACATACTGCACTTTTGTTATATCCGATGGGTTCGCTATATCCAGTTTTACATTACGACATATGCCTTCTAAAACACCCTCGGACTAGGTGGCCGTGTGGCGATGGACTGCTAATCCATTAGGCTCTGCCGCGTGCGTTCGAATCCCATCCTCGTCGAAATTTCTTTTTCTTTCATTTTATTTGATTGACAGGTGGAGTGGACACTTCTTGTACACGTTTCCTGCGGACAGGTCTTGCGCACACTGATGAGGCAATAAAGGCCTTCGCCTTAATACGTTGCCATACCGCGGCAATTGCTATATCTCAAGTATACCCATGCTGCTGCTGGTGCAGAATAAGAGACAGGGAGAGGATAGCGAGAAATGTACAGAGGGGAACGATAGCCAGAATGGATAGGGGAGCTGCACTATTCACAAAATGCGCAAGGTAAACAAATATGCGCCGCTAGAGCGCCGGTGTCCAGGCACTGTTCGAAATATAAGCGCGCTCGAGCGACCACTGCGCATATTGATGCTACGAAAATACGTTCCACACATACAAAGTCGCGCGCACGTAGCGTCCTGTGTGTGTGAGTGGTGCGAGAGGGGACCAAGTGGTGAAATTTCGCGTTCAGCCTAGTATGAGAGGGATTTGTCGTTTTGTTGCACTGGCGGACAGAAGTCCGTGCTGGTTGTCGCGCAGCATTTTTTTTAAATATTCGGCATGTACAGCGAGCACATACGGTATCTAGTACCCTTTCAGTGCAGACTCGCATCCTGGAGTGCACTCGGCAGCTACGGCGGTCGCGTGAGGAGTTTGATGTAGCTGGTTCGATTCCTCCTGGCAGCGTCAGCCTCGTTTGTATGACGTCTAAATGTTGCTCTGCAGTCAGTGTTCGAGAACTTTAACTGTGGTCGAAATTATTCTTAAACACTTCACTGCACGGCATCTCGTGTTTTGAGTTTGGGTCGCGAAAATCGATGATGTTTCAGACTCTGTAGACAGTGTCAGTTAAAGGTTGCGAAAATTGTCGAAGCTCCGTGCTCCCCTCTTTTCTACGTTTCGAGCGGCACCGTCTGTCGCAATCCAATGGCAAAGTGCTCCTGGTACACTGCGTCGAGTTTCTTTGCCGAGACGTTCTCTCCGACACACTTCGCATCCGTTTCTGGCCCTCAGCTCGGCAAAAATTCGACGCCAGCTACGCGCTGGTACAAGAAGGGTTTTTTGGCGGAATATAGTTGGTGCTTCTCGTTCATGATTAAACTGCGCTCTCTGTGTGTGCGCGTGTTTCCTGTCTCTGTCCCCGTTCTTTCGCGCAGTTGGATCATGAACGCTGGTACAGGCTGGTCAATCACAACTTGCATGTTTCCAAGCAGGTGGCGGCATACAAACTCTGTGGAGAAAAGAAAGTGTCCTGTTCGGTAAAAAAGCCCGCCTGGTACCAGCGTATGGATGCTATGAACTTAACGCTTGCGCCAGTGCATCTGTTAGACCGTAAAAGAACGCTAAAGTTTCCGCCTGGAAGGTAGTGCAGTCGAACCTCGTTATAACGAAACGGCTTATAACGAATTTATGGATATAACGAATGAATGACGATTCCCCTCGGAAGTTCGGTCAACACGAATTATAACGGAGCTACGGCTATAAACGCCGGGCTGGGCGGTGCGTATAGGCGCGTATACGGTGCGCGTGCACAGTAGCCTCGTCCACTCTGCATATTCCGCTTGCGCACTCAGGGCGTCGTACGCGCTGTTTCGTTAGTCTCTGCGTTTGTGTACGGTATACGGGTGTCAGAGGATGTTGCGTCTGCGCGGCGGTTTTTCTATGGAACTCGGTACGTGAAGCGCGGGCCAACGCACCCACACTGTGCCCGTCTGTTATGCTTGCGCTCAGCAGTAGCACTGGGAGCTGTCCACCCTCCCTCTTTGTTCTCGAGAACTTGACGTCGTCTGTGCTGTGCGTTACTGGCGACAGCTCCAGATAACGAATAAAATAAAATTGTGCCCACGGTATGCTTACTGCGAAGCGTGTTCGCCCGCTGGGAGAATTCGTAAGTCTGCTTGGAGCGCTGAAATGCCGGGAACTCTGGCCGGAGCACAAAAATACCGAAGCCTCTAGCGAGAGCACGAACGGCGCACTTCACTTCTGTGGATACTCACTGCCACTTGTGTCCTGTAAATCCCAGGTGGTCGAAACGCGCACGCACACACACGCACACGCACGCACGCACGCGCAGACAGACAGACGCAGGCGGGGCTTCCTTGCCCTTTTGTTGAATGCTTGCCCTTGCTGCATTCATTTGAAAGTAGGGCGACAAATAATGCTCAGCTGTTTATGAATATTATTATTTGCTTGATATTCTTTAGTCTAGCTCGGCATCAAAACGCAACATTCGGAAAGCCCGCGGCACGGGTTCTTTTTTTTTTTTTCTAGTCATGCCGGCCGCGTTATATAGCGTTGCGCGGGCGTTAATTTGTGAACACCCGTCGGTTCTGTGCCACGATGGAAACGCGAGGTCGTCTATCGCGACGAGGCAATTTGCATGATGTCGATGCCCACGCTCTCTGCGTCTTGGGAGCCGAGCTACTGCGCCTCCTGCCGTGTGTGCACGGGAAGAGAGAGTGCGTGGTAGCCCAGGTGCTCGTAAAGTCTCTGTCTCGCGGTCGCCCCCGCGCACGTGTCCCAGGCACTGGTGGTGACGAAACGGCCCCGCGGTGCCGGTGGGCCCGCAATAGGCCTGCGTTAAACGTGTATCCGCCATACCACGTGTTCGTACCGGCTCGTGAGCTAGAGCTGAGTCAGCTGAGACCCTCGCTGACGTGGTGGAGGTGATAGAACTGCAGTGGTTTATTTGCAGAATGATGAAATAACAAAACGGGGCCGCAAAAACTGCCGCATTCAAATCCGGCACCTTAACGGTGGCAGGCGAAAAGAAAGGGACCCAACGATGGTCTGGAGGGGGAAAAAAAAAACGGGCAGTAGGATGAGAAAACGGTAGAGAGTATTCACTTGCTACTGGAAAGCTCCCGCCACTGCAGCTTCACGATGTGCAGGTACGTACGAACAATGCACATTGCATGTAAGTTGAAAAAGCGTTAAAGGGCCGTGCCCCTAGAGGCAGACTGTGTAGAAAATACCTTGAAAAAGTACTTTTGACCCTCATAGTCGGGCTACAATCGATGACTGCGTGAACTACCGCCGTGTTCTCTTCCAGCGTGGTACGTTGCGCAGTATGGTACCGATCGCATCCGCGACCTTTTTCCCCGGCTCCGTGGCGTGTGGAAGGGGCAGGCCGGTGCCTACCTGGCTCGCACGGCGGTGCCCCTGCCTGTGCAGAAGCACGCCAGGCGCGTCTGGGATGGCGACGGCGCGTGGTGCATTCCACGGCGCGCGCAGGTTGTTCGCGCGGGGGCACCGCTTGCTTGTTCGCATTAGGCCGGCGGGGCCTGCATAAACATAAGGCAGTATAATTTCTCCACCGAGAGAGCCCTTCCACCCCCCCGCCTCCCTCGAGTGCTCAACTACGGCCGGGCCCTGCGCTCTTTCTTCCCCGCCTTCTTCTCGCATTAGCATGCGCCAAGCTTGGCCGTCGCACCGATAACGACATGCGTCGGCGGGCTCTCCTCCGGCGCCGCTGGGAGAGGAAGAGGTGCTCGGGCGCGCTGAACCCTTGGCACAAGGTCGCCACCGGCGGATGCTGGCCCACCTTGCGCCAGTTCGACGCTGCATTTGCTGCCTCGCCGTCGTTGACACCAGCGTTGTCTGGACGCGAGGATCGTCACCGCCTGCCGGAGCTGTCGTCGTCCGCGCTGCATACGCGCGACGATCGCCCCGGAGGCCGGCGACGTCTTTGCCAAGCTGCTGCGGCGGGCGCCCACCACGCTGAAGCACGTCACGGAGCACGTGAAGTGCCTCCCCGATTGCGGCTTTGACGCGTCCTTTTGCGACAGGTCACGCGCCTCTGACCTGTGTGCGGTGATAAAAAGACGCGGAGGGGAGTCGGGAGGGGTGCAACGCCTGGAGTGGGGGTTATTCTGAGGTCCCGCCTCGCTGCTACCGCGCACGCGCTCATGATGTCTCGGTTTTGGGGTGCAGGAGCTGGCTGCCCACGCTGCGGTTGTGAGGACCTCTAACTAAGCGATAAGCACTCAAATTCCGGAACTCGTCGCCCTGTGCTTAGCAGCGGGAGCGAACAAGCCACGTTGTGCAGCGCTTTCTGCATGGTTCCTGCTGCTCGTCGACCGTTAGGCTAAAGGGGGCCGAGGCATGATGGTGGTGCATTGCCTTCCGATGGCATTCCCTCGGTGGGGCACTCTTCCCGGCTCAGTCTGGAAGAGCGGCGTTTGGTTCCGCCCGTAGGCCTTGTTTTCTGCACGGACAGCTGGAAGGCTCGCAGCCTCGCTCACGAACTCGGGAGGCGAGCTGTACAGAAGCCTGTGATCTCACGCCACTGTGAAACGTTTCCGTTGGCCGTGATAAGTTTCTCTGGCTCAATTTTTTTCTCCCCTGTTTAACGCTTGCGCGGCTGTTCTGAATCTTGCTCGACGCGTTTGCAATCAACCCTGTGTGTGGCCTTTATTGTCTATCCATTTAGCTTGAACGTGCCCCCAGAATAGACTTACAGCGAAAGTGTTTTCTAGTTCGAGCACCCGCCCGTGTTGTAGGCGGCAAGGAGATGAGCTGGGGCTTAAGGAGTACTGCTGAGCTCCTTTACCGTTTCGAAACCGCCGCCGGCGTGACGGGCTAGTGGGCCTTTGGCGGTGTGATGGCCGCGGCGGCAGGAGAGACTTCGCATCGCGCAGTTGCTGCTCTTTCTTTATATACTTTCCGCGCCCCCCGACTCGATGGCTACGGGCGGGGCGGAGCTCGGCGCGAGAAGTGCTTCGCGGCTAGTCCATCAACTCGAGGACGTGTCTCAAGCCCGGCCCCGTCTGGCCGGCCTTCGAGTGGAGCGACGTCTCGTACGAAGAAGGGCTCTCAGAAGACGAAGCGTCGCCAGGCGAGACGAACAAGTGACCGGAGCCGTAGGCGGGGGAGGGGGAGCGAAGCACCGTGGCCAATGCGATCAGTGTCGCCTCGTTGCCGCATGGATATCGGCGGGCTGTGCGTAGGGCCAGCGTGATTTGCAGCAACGTTGCGGTCCAGGTTGGAGCAGCTGCAGGCTCCTGGTTGGTAATATAGTCCTTGCCTCGCGTCGCCGACATATCGCGTAGCTAATGTAGTACTTACATAAAGACGAGCGCCATTCGTGCCGCAGTTGGTTCTTTCTCCTAAAAGAGACCTTGTGCCCCTTGCATGACACTATAGCGCTTAGTGGTGCTGGTCACTGTAGTGAAAGAAGCTGACAGATCTTCCTCCGTAATGCCCGTGCTCTTCGGAAGTTTTCGAGGGGGCTGCCGCTACTTTCATCCCTGAACAACATAAGGCTGCCGCATGGCTGTCTGCATATGGAAGGCGTCGTCTCGCCGCGGAGGATGTTGCTCTTCCAAGTCACCCATTGCCGTTGGCTTGCACTCGACACGTGCGAGCAAGCGGGCGCCTCTTTTCGTGAATAACATGCTGCTGCTCGCGAATAGGAACCCGCGAGAACCTATCTTCGATTTGTTGGTGACGTTACGCTCCTGAGTAGCTCGGTGAGGTGTTGCAGCGCAGTCTGAGGACCTAAACACTCGCCGCAGAACGGCGGGACGTGGAATGGATATGGAGAAAACTAAATGGTCAGCATTCTGGAAGAAGAACACAAGTTTACGATAAACGACAAGGTATCGGAAATGTTGAGGCAACACATGCATCTAGGGCAAGTAGCGGTCGCAGATCCGGACCATGAGAATGAGACAGTATATGGGAAATACATTTCACATATGTCATGAAATAGTGGCTTATCAGCACCACGCTTGCGGAATGCTTCTTGTAGTTATTCCTCGCCGGTATTCGGAGAGATATATGGAAAGGATACGAAAGGAGTGGCATCAAGTGACAGGAAGGAATCAGCGCGGGTTAGGCAAAACGCGCGTACATAAATGATGCGCTGTATAGTCGGATGCAACTCAATACGAAACGGCAGATGCCCCTCAAAGGAGGACCAGTGACGTCGGTCAGTTTTAATGACGTCACGGGTAATCTGTGGTTTGACAGGGGATTAACCTAGAGTGACTGGATTAACCTCCGACTAAACAAGGATTAACCGCGACAACACCACCATCGCTCGACGCCATTAATTGGCTCGAGGGCCTCATTTGAGGGGCATTTGGTGCTCCGTTCTTGAGTTGTATCCGACTGCGCGTGCATGCCAAGAAACTAAAAAGGACGTGTACAAGATAACCGGTAGGCCATATTAGGGTAGGCGAGTGTATTCCAAAAGTAGGTGAACATAAAATTCGGGGGAAATTCGGCGCGCTCATTCGGTTCCAGGCCTTGTGCAGTGTGTGCAGAGAGAGGCAGCCCGTAGGATTAATGCTGACGTCCACGTTCAGCGGGCTCTCGAGAGAAAGCTGTTGGATCTTAATAGGAAGGCTATAAAATGTCTGCGCAGCAAGCAATCAACCGGGCCTCCGGCAGGACGCGCGGCGGCTGCGCTGCGCGCATATGCGCGCCCGCCTCGTGCGAATCCCGCGCACGAGGGCGCGTTCGACACTGCGTGGGCGTCGCTCTCGTTGGGAAGACAAGGGCTTGCTGCTAGCCCCGTGGCCTGCTTCGCATTGTGCCTCACTCCTCATCCTCCTCCTCCTCCTCCTCTGCGGCTGGCTCTGCTCCTTGCACCAACACCACCGCCTTCTTCCCCCCCTCTGTTTCTTTGCTGCGCGGCGGGTAGTACTTTCTTTCGCGCCGCTTTCCTTTTGTTTTATGTTCGTGTTTTTTGTTGTTGTTGGCGGTGCGCGCTTCTATCGTGTTTTTTGTTGTTGTTGGCGGTGCGCGCTTCTATCGCCTCCCGCCTGTCTCGGCCGGATAGGCGGGAGCGCGGCCGTCGTCTGAGCGAGCGGCGCGTTCTACGCTGCCGGCGCGGCGACGACCGAGCAAACAAGCGATTGGCGCGAGCAAACATGTTGAAAATGGGCGGCTTTGGCGCGCTCCGCGTAAGCGGAGGGATGCGGTACGCCGCTGCTGCTGCTGCTGGGACGGGGCGTCGACGTCGGCATCTCCGCTCTTCCTCGCTCGCGCCTCTGAGCTCGACGGCTGCCGAGGGGTGCGCGATGCGCCTTTAAGAGAAAGGCTTGCAGGGGGGGAAGAGGTCCCCGCACGAAGACGTCTCAATCAAGCGCTCCTCGCGAGTCCGACCAAGGACGTGTCTGCGGCGGCTGTAGTACAGCGGCGAAGGCTCTCGTGGAATTTGAATTGCACTCGTTGACCGCGCGCGCACACTAGGGACGGATTTTAAGTTTCCGCTGGCGCTTGCCTGCTCGCCTCAAGACGGGATTCTTGGTCGGCTTTCAGAGTTCGCGGCGCGGGTTGAGCGCAAACGTTTCGCGCCGCGCGACGCAAATCGGGT
Organism: Amblyomma americanum; assembly: GCF_052857255.1. Taxonomy (NCBI): domain Eukaryota; kingdom Metazoa; phylum Arthropoda; class Arachnida; order Ixodida; family Ixodidae; genus Amblyomma; species Amblyomma americanum. The sequence continues at coordinate 55,547,959 of NC_135502.1, forward strand.
CACGTCGCTCCCGGAGAAGGCAGAGACTTGTGTCTGCTTGCGAGCGCTTGCTTGGCTCATCGGGTAAGTGTGCGAGACACACGTAAGGACGTCATCGATGTTCGCTCTAATGACATGCAACATCTAAGCGAAGGAGCCCTGTCCCCCCGCTGAGGAGTAGAGTACTTGTTTCCTTGTTCATTCGTTAGCGTTTTTGTCATTCACAGCCGCTTCCTGTGACGTGAGGATTGGTAAGTCGCAGGAAATGTCGCACGGCTGCCCTCTTCTTCTCAGAGGCGGAGCTAAAGCGTGGGAGAGCGAGAGTTAGATTAGGCGGGTCCTTGTAGCCACACGGGGTTCATTTCTGACCGACAGGTCAGTAATGACTGGGCCGGACATTGCCTTATTGAGCGAGTCGATTTCGCTCGTTCCCGCGCACGTTTTGGGCCTGGTGCTTACTTTAAGTCGTGTGCATGCGCGTGATTTCAGCTCGGTGAGCGCGCACGATGGTGACGACTTCGTCTCGGACCTTTGCGGAGTTCGCGTTGCGTGGAGCAGTCCTGCTTTGTTGTGCGGACCCGTTCCGATGCGCGTTCGGCCGCGCTTGTGGGGCTGCCTCGTTCGTGTCCGAGTGTGCGGGGCTGCGCCGCCCGTGGATGCATCCGCTTTCTTCTCCGCCGGTGCGGGCGCTCGCGTTGGCGACATCTCGAGCGCAGATTCCGCTCTCTATGCGTCCATTTACATGCAACATTGCTGGGCAATACGTCACATCCCTCGGGGCGCTCGGGAGGAAGCGAAGGGAGTGAGTGATGGCCGCCGCATGAAGGCGCCGTCGCAGTTGCGACCGCGCGGTGCATCGGACGCCTTGGACGCCCGCGGGCGGCTTTCAGCGTCCCGTCGGCGTTCACCCGTGACGCCCTGGATCCGGAACAACCGCCGCCGGTGCGCTCAACTCACGAGCACATGCACGAGTCCGCAGTCGCAGTGGCGAGGCACCTCCCCCCCCCCTCTCTCTCTCTCTGAAAAAACAAAAAAAAAACCAGCAGCGAGACGTACCGCCGTCAGCACTGCTTCTGGGATCGCATTGCATGCCTTCGCGCAAAGCACCGCGATGCGATGTGTGCGCTGCCGCGAGACTTGAAACTTCTGTTTCGTGTAAGAACCCGCGGGACGTTCAAGGTTTAGCCGAGCGGGCCTGAATGCGCCACATGGTGGCGGCACGCACAGTGCCGGTTCTGCACTTTTCACCTCAGCGTCCCTTCCAGTGCGTACGAAGGGGGGATTTTAGGTTTCGCTCTTTTAAATCTGTTTCGCTTCTTCGTCAAGTTCGGGCTAGGGACATTTATTGCTCGAAGGCACAATCGAGAGCCGGAGCTGTCTTTACTCTGTGGGGGATATTACTAGCAAAGGGACGCGTCGACACGCCGACCTTCTAGTCTCTGGACATTCATTGCTGCGCGACGCCCTTCGCTGTGGCCGTCGCCGACGTGGGAGCGCTACTTTTTCCTCAGGCCTCTGATGGCGCCGTCTCCGCAACTGGTAGCTCGGAACGTTCCCACTGACCTCGGTGGTTTTGTTTTTTTAATACTTGTCGAGGCCCTGCTAAACAAACGTTTTTTCCGCTCGCGGCGCTAGACTAGTATAGCGATTGGTTTCTTCCGATTCTCCTCCATTCTAATCGCTTGTCTCGCCAACCACGGTGAAGGCGCGGCGTTGTCGCCATAGGCAATGATGAAGCACGGATGGAAACGGATGGAAAATGGAATAGAATTGTTCTAGCATCGTTTATATGATCCCGGCCCGGCGCTGCACTGCGTTCCGTCAACTTTTCGGCGCAGTATGCAAAGGATAGAATGTGGAGAAGCGCAGTCTGGGTGGTGGACATTCGCGGTTTCCCGCAAAGCCCGTTTTGAGACGTACGAAACGTGTGGTATTGGTCTCTACTACTGGCCGACTGAGGGAACTGCTCACGACGCACTTTAGAAGCGGCGAAGTTGTACGCATTTTTCCCCCGGTTGCGATTGGTCCGGGCCCAGCCCTGGCTTCTGCAGCAATGCACGGAACTGTCTGCTGAGCACGGCGGTCCTTGTGTCGCGCCTCGGTGGCGGGCGCCACGTCTTGCTGGCTCTCGTAGTAAGTAGTTCGGCGCTGCTTGCTTGCGCAGGAGTGATGTTGTGTGTGTGCACGTGCACCGAAAACACAATATTTGTGCGCACGCATACGCGACGAAAGCAGTGCGTGGTGTCCCCCCCCCCCCCCCCCCCTTCCCTTTTGCTGCGTATACAGTATTTTTCTTCTTCCGCTTGTTTTGGGGCGCAGCAGAGCGTGTCTCGAGTGGGCCTTGTTATTATCATTGTTAAATCCGTGCGCATACGAGCGCTGCTTCCGACTGCGGCACCGGCCCAGATCGGGAGTTGGCGCTGGTGGGCGGCGGATGAGCAGCGCGCGCCGCTGTCCTCGCTGGAGCAGAACTAACGCGTGTGGCCGCGAACCGCGCGCGAGCTCGTCGACGCTTCTCTTCCACTGCATTGCGTAGCCTGTGGGTCTCGTGCTACGCGTTGCAGTCGCCTTGCTGCGCCAGCTACTCGAGCCAACCGCGGGACTGTTGCGGAGGTGTTGCGTGTCTGGTATAGCGACAGTATAATTCTCCCGGGCACAGTGTACATGCATGCGTGGTGAAGGTGCGTGTGTATTCGTAGGGTTTTAACTGTCGGCCGTGAATGGTCTGTGGCCAGCCCTGTTCTGGCAGCAACCTCGGCGGTCTTGGAGCGCCAGTGCGTTCGTTCTCTTTGCAGGCGCTTGATATGCGATGGCGAGCGGCGGGGCAGCGTGATCGTGTTGAGGAATCATGTTCGGGAGATGAATGTGTCTTGTCGCCCGGGCACCCGTGGCCCGCGAGTGATGGTGGCCCGCGTGCGTGTTCGCCACCGACGAACGTGAGCGTCGGGGCACGGCGGCGCCGTAGCGATTCCCGGGGGGGAAACAAAAAAAAAAATGAAGGTTGCCCCTTGTTCGTGCGCGGACGCCGTCTTCTGTCCGGTGATGGATTCGCCAGGCGCGCGTAAAAAGCCGCGCGCGGTGCGCCGTGCACTCGCCACACCCAGGCGGACATGTGTGCGCACCGTCGGCCGGTGGACGTGCCCCTGTGTGCTGCCACTGTCTCCGCGTTGCTCTTCTTTATTTTTATCATTATTAATTTTTTTTCCTTTTTGCGGCGGAATCGGTGCGTGAGGGACTTGCACGCATAGGACGACGCTGTCTGGCCTCCGAGACCGACAGCGTTTTCGTCTGAAGTGTGCTGCGACTGAAAATGCGGCCTGTTTTCGCACCCGGAAAATGTTTTTCGTGGTCGGCTTTTTAGTGTTCTTCGCTTTCGGGGGCGTGGAGTAGGGAGGTGGCGCCATACAGCTTCTTCGCCTCAGTGCAGGCTGTAAGACAGCGAGCAGATGCGGCCCTGCGGCTCGGCTGCCGATGGCATGCATGCAGTTGGTGGTGTTGGATGGGGGGGATAAGGGTTCGCACGGCAGCACTGCTCACCGGAACAGTGTTGTTTCTCGCCGCCTGGTTCGGTGTCTTTCGAGTCCTGTGCATGCGCCGCCGTCACCTCTGCGCTGCTCATGGCCCTCTTGTGCGATGCCGTGCGGGCGCTTGTTTATCCTGGGGGAGGGAGAGGGTGGCTCTTTCGAGCGGCGCCGCAGTGTGTGGCGTCGCTGCCTGCGATCCGAAGCTTGTTAGCGTCGCCGGCGGGGCGCCGCTGGAGCGCGGCAAGCGCGTACCGCAGCGCGGTGTTGGCTTTGTGTGCACTGCGCGCCCCGGGCGGCGCAACAGGGAGGGTTTCGAGGAGCAGGCGTTGAGAGGGCACCGGTGTCTTTCGGGTTCCATTAAGTATTCACTTGACTGATCAATCAATTGTCAGCCAATCAATTTGCTTGGATCGCCAAGACTGTTCAGCCAAAACCAGTCCTCAGTTAACCCGTCATCCAAGTTTGGTCAGTCAGTCAGTCAATCACTCAAACAATCAATCATGTTAGTAGAACTCCGTGTGGTCGAAATTTCCGGAGCCCTTCACTACGGCGTCCATCATAGCATGAGTCGCTACGGGCCGTTAAACCACCATTATCCAATCAATCAGCCAATCAATCAATCAGTCAGTCATTCATGTTAATAGAACCCCGGGTGGTCGAAATTTCCGGAGCCTTTCACTACGGCGTTCATCATAGCATGAGTCGCTACGGGTCGTTAAACCATCATAAGCCAATCAATCAATCAATCAATCAATCAATCAATCAGTCAATAAGTTTGCTTGAATCACTCAGGCTAATAACCAAACCAGCCCCACACGAAGCAAATGCTGTTTGCTTACTGTTCAGAATGACAGGCTTCTTAACTTACCGTGTTTTCTAATCCTCTGCGGTTAGCTATCGTGTTTGCATTTCCTGCTGCAGTTTATTGCTCAACGTGGATTGCAAAGCGTAGGAGAAGGTTTGCTTTCTTGGCTAAGAAAGGAAGCGTGCTGGGCAAATGCTGTGAATTGCATAAAGGGCAGGTACTGTTAATTAACTGCGGGGCGTGTGCCTGCTTCCGGGTATCGATAAATCGATCGCTCGTTTTCTTTTCTCGCGTGGCTGGCTTTATCAAGGATGGGAAACGAAAATACTCCGGAAACTTGCTTACGCAATCGCGTCATGACGTCGTTTGGCGAGTGCGCGATTGATCTCGATTTTATTTCAGTTTGCCCCACAACCCTTCCGAGTTTTTCCGCGCCCACCTCACTGATGGGCTTAACGTTTATACTTATTTTTTAATGGGCAATCGCCATGGCCAGACAACTAAGACCGCCAATACCTTGGTAGAACCTTTTCCCAATTTCCTGTGAAGCCTGATTCCTTTTATCCCGTTCCTCGTATCGCAGCTTCGAAGCTTTGTTGCAGCCGGCGACGCTAATGTTTCCGTGGTATTCTCTGTCCATTTTGCCTTGCGCAAGGGACGGGCATCGCGGTGAAGTCTTCGACGCTGGCCTGTGCGTTTGAGCTTGGAGAATGGACAGAATCCAATTGGGAAGAGCAGCACGGTCAGCCCGATTAACGAATCTCTGTCCCGCTCCGAAGCATTGACGACTAAGATACGGTAGTAGAAGACATGGGGTGATGTTGGCGACGAGGTGAGTCGTGTGCAGCGACATGGATACGAGAAGAATGAGGCACAGCGTCCCTTATCGCTAATCCAGCTGCGTTTCGTAGTCCTGGCCATGGGCCCGGGATGCTCGTTAACGTCGTAAAGGGATCCGCAGTGAGTACAGAACTACCCGCAGATGAAGACGATTGGCATATTCTAGTGCGCAAGTTTTAAACGCCACTGAACGCATGTAAAATTTCTGGGTCGCTAACGCCTCTATAGAAGTCGGTGATGAAGTGGATCCATCAGTGCGCCGTTATTTGGAGTGCTCTGCCTTTGGATGTGTGAGGAGGCATGGCAGGCTGGCGTGCAGGACACACGATGGAACATTGTGGCATGGCGCAGAAGTCCGTGTTTATCACTATTCTTGTTTACCCACCACCCCCTTTACACACACACACGTACGCTCTTTTTCTTCTATCGGTCTGCGGCATGCCAGAGCATCGCCAGCGAGCTGAGTCCGCCACATGTGCCGCGGCGAACGATAGCGGATGCATCCTCGGTAGCGCCGTCTCCGCTGATTGATTGGTGCGGTGGGTGCGCTGATGCATTGGCGACGTCCCTCTGGAAACCGCGGTTCGCTTCGCGTCGCCCCACGCGTCAGCCGCTCGTTGCGGCCACGAGCAACGGCTGATCGCCGAGCTGGGGCAGGGGGCTGCCGCCCCGTTAGCGTGGCGCGCGCGAACGCTCGCATCGTGTGCACACACAGACGTTCGCAGGGGGGTGCCGGCCGCCCCCCGTTCGTGGGCCGAGCGGGTGTCCTTGCGCGTTTTCGAAAAGGCCCCTTTACGGCACGCGCCGGCCACGAGGGGCCGTTGGGGGCGCGCAACAAAGTAAATAACACATCCTCCGGAAGGTCGTTCGAAAACGGTCCGCGCCGCCGCCTCCCCCTCTTCCCTCTCGCGGCGCTCCCGAACGCCACCGTGCCGCTTCTCTCGCTGCGTGCGTGTCCTCGCGGTCATTATTGTGCGCGCCTGTTAGCTTTGTTATTCCTGGCGTCTTCCGCCGGAGCAGGCGTCCTCGCGGTCTCTTTATTTACGGATAGGCCGCGCCCGCTGCGCGTGCAGCCAGCCGCGGCAGCAGCGCGTGGCGTCCCTCCACCCACCCGCCGGGCGCGCACAATGGTTCCGCCTGGGCGGAAGCGGCGGCCCGCGCGGGGTGGCCGCCCAGGGCCGCGGCACCCGGCACGCGATCTGTCCGCGCCGATTGTGGCCGCGTTGCGCAGCTGCGACCAGGCGCACGCGCAGCGGGCGGCCACTGTGTCGTCCCCCACCCTCTGCAGGGGACGAGCGCCCACCGGGAGCCGTGTCCTCGTGCTGAATGATTCCCCGTTGGGACGAGTCTGCGCGGGGCCCAGGAATTCGCCTCGCCACGATATATGCGCCGCCGGCCCAGCGCCCGGAACGACACCGTTGCTCGAACGCGTCGGGGTCTCTCTCTCCGCGTGTTGTTGTGCGCTGTACTGCGGTACACGGTGGGGGAGGCTGGCCGCGCTCGTTTCTTTTTCAGCGGGCGACAGCGAAGGTCACTCATTGTGAGCCGCGAGAGCAGCAGCTCGGCCGGAAAATGGCTGCCGAGGGACATCTGGACCGTTAGGCGCGCTTGCGGCCATGGGAGCAGAAGACGTCGGAGTAGTGAGGGCGGCGTGGATCTGGGCTTCGCCACGTGGCTTGCGTCGTCATTGTTCCCGAAAGCCGGGTTTCAGTCAGGCTCTCTGTCTGGCCCATCACGGGCCCGTTCTGGGGGCCTTGCCTCATCCTCCCCCCGAGAGAGCTGGTACTACAGGCGCCAGCTGCCTATTAACGGTACACGCGTTCAACTGGCAGCGTATCTTTGCAAACAACTTGTTAATCTTCGTGGCATGAAAAGTGCTTGAAGTGTGAAGACGAAATTCTTGAAAAGCCGCTTCGTGATTGCGCAGCCTTTTGTGCCTGCTGACGCTAACAGTTGGCGCAGCTGTTGCTTCGTTTTTGAAAGGAGATTTTTAGAGATCGGGTAATGCGAATGCGCCCCCCCTCCCCTCCCCTGGTGCAGGGGCCAGCGGTGAACTCTAAAAATGAAGACGGAAGCGATAAAACGTTCTTTTTTTTTTCTCTGCCTCGCAAATCTAATCAGTGCGCTTTTATTTTGAGATTTCTGCCTTGTTCCCTCGATCTGCGCCAGACTGCGCTGCACGCAACGTCTCTGTTATGTCTTGAGTAGACTTAACTAGACGCCGCTTGGGGGAACAATGAGCGGCTTTACCAGCTGCCTCGGTGGGAAGTGTTTCTTGACCTGTTTTCGGCGAGGCCGGCTCGTTAAGCGCAGAACAAAGCAGGCGCAGACGAGAAACAGAGGCGGCGGGGCCTCATCTGCATTCGCTAATATTAGCGGGCGCTGATAGCGTCTCTTTCCTGATCTTAGCAGACCTCTGGCGCACTGCTCGCCGTTATCTGCTTGTGTCTGTAACCAGGAGCATTGTGGGCACGTGCTTCGTGGATTCGTTTGCTCATCACACCACAATGGGCGGTCTTTTGGGTTCGATCGAAACGCTTCTGCGCATGCGTAGGTTTGTCTAATGTCGTACCGCATGAAGCGAAAGAGCTGCGGAGCTGCCGGGCGTATGCAATCGTGAGCAATATGAAACGGAACAAACTTTGTGCACAGCATTGCAGATTCTTTGCTTATTTCTCCACTAAATTTGGGAATGACATTTGGATCTTATACGCAAAGAGCAAAAATTGTTGGAAAACGGAAAACACCGTGCTTGTGACGTATAATTAAGAATTAATCAATAAATGAATGCTCAAACTTTGGTGCCTCTCATACTGCTCACTACTAGGCGTAGGCGAACCATGTAATGTCCTTTGTATGGTTCGCGGTACAAACTAAAATGTTAACTGCTTTCGGCTCTCCGCAGAATAATATGATATAATATGAAAAAGATTTCATACTCTAAGTGTGTTGTACAAGGCCAACATACTTATCGAAGCATAGTCACTGCGTCTGCTACCTGAGACGGGAGGGTCGTGATGTAAGACGAACTGTTTGAAAAAAAGCTAACACTGGCGGCGAAACATACAAAAATTTCTACTGTCGCATTTCCATTCGTATCAGCAAGTGGCGGAATGGATCATAATTTTTCCATGAATAATTCCGCCAGTGGGCTTTACCACATACTACAGCGACCAAAAAAGATAGTGGAGCTCGATCCGAAAGATTTTTGAAGACTAGCGCCGTGCATGGGAAGTTCGAAACGCGTTTTGGGAGGATCAAACAAAATCAGATTGTCGGTCATCTCTTATGTGGGTCATGCGAGATTTATGGTTGAGCTTGCTTGAACTGCCCATAAGATTACCCAGTAACGATGTTTTCTCGACGGATTTGCTTTCTTTTTTTTTTTTGAACATTTCTGAAATGTCGGCGCCATTATCGGAAGATGAGGTTCAGCAATCTAACCTCATGGTTTTATTGCTTTCGTTTCGGCGCGTCGCTATTTGTTTTTTTAATCCGTTTCTTTGTCGAATTCGCACGCGCGATGGAAAGGCCACGTGCGCACCCTTTGTGAGTCAGGCTCGGGTAATTACCTGGTCCTTCACCCCCTCCCTCACACGCCTGCCCGCGCCGGTCCTGTTTCTCCTTCTAGTCCCAATTTTCTGATCAGAAGCGACGTGCAGGCAAAGCAAGGCCAGAAACGGCGACCTTAATTGCCTCGTTTGATGACGGGGCCATCCCCTTTGCAGTGGATGGGCGCAATTGCTTTAGAACCCTAGCGGATATGTAGAAAAAGTATTAAGAAGGAACGGAAAGGCATGGAAAGGGAGGGCAAGGCGGGGGTTCGCGCACTCTCGCATGTGAGTGAGCCCGCGTCATCGTAACCCGCACCACACGCACTGTCACCTGTAACGTATTGTCAGTCGACCCCTACTACTTGTCCAGTCTGTCTGTAGTGCATGCACGGCTATATTGTATACCGCAATGTTCGGCAGAGGCCGCCTTGTATACTGCCAGGCTTGTGTCGGAAACGCTGTCGACCGGAGCGCTACCGCGCGTGCCTCAAAGAGGAGCCGTTGTCGTAGTTCTCCGGCGCTGGTTGGGAGGTTTCGGCCTCTCAAACGTGCTGCTGTGCCACCGGACCCTCCCTCTGCGCGGCCATGACTTGTAGTGGCTCGGCGTGCAACCCAAACTTGCGGCTGAGCGTACGCACTCGTGAGGTCAACGTGGTTACGGCACCCTCGAAGCCGATGTACCATGATATACAGCGCGCCCATTTTTGGTCGTTCATATGGCGAAGCCGACCCTCGAAGGCCAGCTTGCGGCTCGTATTCCGGACCTCAGAAAGACGAGCAGGCCAAGTCGCCCTGGATGACCTCAACAACAGTTGCCATCATGCTCGTTTTTTTTTTTTTTAGTATTCTGACGCCACCTGGAGGTCGTTATGTTAGGCGTTAGGCGCGCCAGTTTCCGCAGTTTGGGACGCTGCGTCTCGTGTTTAATTTGTATTTTTTCGGTCGGCAATATGAGTTCCCTCCTATTGTTCCTCCTGTGTACTGTTGTGAAAATTCCGTATAAAGTGACCTCCACAGTCGTCGAGTGTCCAGCGTCTTTGTTGAAGCGTCATGCCGAGCCGCGGCCACCCCCGACTTTACTACTGCCTCGACATCGCAGGGTTAAGGCTGCAGCGGCGCAAGCCATCACTGCACTCGCCGCTTCGGCTGGAGCCCTTCTCAGCCCCCGCGCACTCTCCTTCGCCGCCATGCGCCCACTTTTGTCAATACGCGCCCGTCGTCACAGCGACGTGGGAGGTGAAATTCCATCGCGAGGCAAAGCCATGAACTCCACGTGCTTTCATATCCGTCCGGGTCTTTCTCCGAATAATGCCGCGTTCGGCGCGCTGGGTGTACACGTTTCGTTTGTATCGTCAGGCTTGACGAGAGCTGCGCGCAGGTCATATTTCGCTGGGTTCAGTGCACCTCTTGCTGTGTGTATCCGTAGTAAGGAGATCGGGAGAAGACGTGGGAGGCGCCGGCGCCGCCGTCTTTGCTTTGCGGAGGGAGACGGCGCAGTAATACCCAAGGTGGGACGTGAATATTTATAAACGGAGCTTTGGCGGCGTGCGCCATATAGCCGTGAGACGGGATGCCCGTTCCCGCGCGCGCCCCCTGTATGGTGTTCGGGAGTGCAAGAGGGCTATGAATTTTCAAGACGCACTCAAGATGAAGCGTCTTGACTGACCGTGCGCGTACTTTTTTTACGCGCGCATCGGCGGCAGCCTGCTGCCGGGGGGGGGGGGGGGGGGGGGGTCATTGTTTGCGCCGGCGTCACCCCCCCGCTCGCGCGCTGAGCCGCGGCCACTCCAATTTCGTCGCGTCGCATACGCGCGCCGGTGAGTTTGATGCGCTGCTGCTGGTTCCCGGAAAAAAGAAGCAAAGGCGTCAACAGTGTGCGTGCGTGCGGACCTTTATAGGAGGAGGATCGAGGGAGCGTGTGCGCACGGGCGCGACGGGCAATGCCCTGCGCTGTTTACCGTTTCGCGTCTTCCTTCCCGGCCCCGGTCGGAAAGAGCTCTCGCGCACCGCCTTGCGGAGTTTCGGTACTCGGGGGATCGCCGGGTGATCGAGCACAAACTTCTCTCGGGCCGCGTGCGCCGTCGACAGAGATGCCTCGCCGGCCGGGATGCCATTGGTGGCTTGCACGTGACGTCAGGGTTGCCATGATGGTGGTAGAGTAGGCATATACAGTCCAACCGCGTTATAGCGAAACGGTTTATAACGTGATATTGGATATCACGAAGGAATGACGATTCCCCCTGGAAGCTCGGCCAACACAGGCTATAACGAAACTACGGTTATAACGAAGTAATCGCCAAGCCCCTTCAACGTTGTTCAACTTCGTTATAACAACATTCAACTGCATAGCGTCCACAGTGTACTTGCATCGGAATAGGTGGCGGTAAGCGGATCAGATAAGCGGGCAGGCCTTCACCGGTGTTCTGGTCCACGAAAAAAAAAAAATCGATCGGCACCTACTTATGTGTTCTCAATGCGGTAGCCTTACAAGGCGGTGATTCCTTTACCGGAAGTGACGTCTTTTGTTTCCAGCCAATTGGAATTATCCGCTCTGGGGACGTGAGTTCCCTCCAGTCGATGCGGGAATTTTATGACCGATGCCGCTGTTTCTTCTGTTTTTTCCGGATGAGGCTTTTAATGCTATCGCATTAGAATATGTCGGCCGCGGTGACGTCAGTGCAGCCTGTCCGTAATATATTAATGAAGAGAAGGTCGAATGGGAATATGCACCTTTATTTATAACGCCGACAGTATGCGTTCGAAGCGCGAATCATTAATTTTAAGTACGCCCGGCTCAGCGGCGGCTTTATGGAGGAAGAGAATAGAGGAGAGGTCAACTGTACGAGTTGTGCAGGTCATGAAATGGCGGGTCGGCCAGTCTGTTAATGAACGGCACTGAGCCACCCACAACCGGACCGGGTACGAAACACGAACATCCCAATGCGTTATTCGTCGAGTGCGCTGCGCGGCCTCGGTGTACGACGTGTTGATTTGCACCTGCCCACGATGGCAGGTGCTGGCACCGGTGGGACTTCTGCGGTGCAGGTTGCTCCTGCCCAGCGACCAGTCAACTGCCACGGTGGGCAGTTTGCTCGCAATCCGGTGGGCAGGTTTGGGTGATGTCACAAGGTCACGCGACCTTGGTGGCCCACCTGCCTCCTAGATTGCTTCTCTGGGGATTTTTCATACACGGTCAGCGACGACGACGACGCCGGATCTTCTGCGACACGAGCTCCTTGACGCTATCGTGTTAAGAAATAAATAAATAAATAAATAAATAAATAAATACAGGAGGGTACTTTTTGTTGCGCATTCGTTGTTTTGATCGCTTTGGTAATAAATGTTTTTCATTGGTCGGGGCGAAGCAGTTGTCTTCCTGTTGTTTTCGTTTTTAAACCTCGAATGTCATGCTGCTGCAGTTACTTCGTCTGCTTAAAGTGGAGGGAATATATCGATGGTAACAGCTTGACTCTTCAGAAAGCCGCCGCGGTGTCTCAGTGGTTATGGCGCTCGGCTCCTGACCCGAAAGACGCGGGTTCGATCCCGGCCGCGGCGGTCGAATTTCGATGGAGGCGAAATTCTAGAGGCCCGGTGTGCTGTGCGATGTCAGTGCACGTTAAAGAACCCCAGGTGGTCGAAATTTCCGGAGCCCTTCACTACGGCGTCTCTCATAGCCTGAGTCGCCTTGGGACGTTAAACCCCCATAAAACCATAAGCCAAGACTCGCCAGGAATACGAGAAGGCGCTTCCGGAGATAAAGCTCGCAAGTTAGGTCAGTGCGCAACACGAATTAAACCGATGGCTTCTGCTCAGGTTCCGCTTGTGCGCGGACAGACAGTACCGGTTCGCAGCTGCATTATTATCCCGGCACACCTGCCGGAGCAAGAGCGTTTTCCTCTAATGTCCGAACGCTAATCACCGACCGGACGTCTGTGTCTCGCTATAGCCGCCCGTTATGAAAGCGAAGAAAATGGTCTGTTTGCTCTCCGGAGAAGCTGTGGTGTGCTGTAGGATCAGTTACGTGTCGTCGTTTCTATCCGCGATTGGATCGCAATCCTGCGGACGTCGTCTGCACTTTGCAAACGCCGGAGGCCTACAGCTCATCCTCCCGAGGCGACAGGTGGTGGGTGGCTGGGGCGTGCTTCGGAGCTTACGCGCGGCGCGACGGAGTGCTGACTGATGCCGTCCCGGGGTTAATATGCTCTCGCTGCCCAAACAGGGGGCTTCTCTTTTTTTCTTCTATTTAGTCGCTGCAGTTGCGAGCTTGCACGGGCGCTCTGATGACAGGCGTGTACAGTCGCTTATGCTTCGCCGTGAGAGCGCTGATTTGCCGTCACGTTTTTTTGCCACTGCCAGCTGCCGGGCAAACACTCGGCCCTTGCGCAGGGTTCAGACAATCGCGGGCTGGGGCCGTGCTCGTGTACAGTGGCTGTATTGATGTCTGCGCATTTCGCCGTGTCCCTATAACCCTGTCCTTTATCCCTGTCGCTCCCGTTTTTATTTCTTTTCCCTTTCTCCTCGCTGTCCTTTTGTTTCCGCTGGCCGCAGCTCAGGTGCTTCAGTATCGGGTAGCAAATGCCGCGGCTGGAGATCTTTCCTTTTTTTTTGGTTTTTATTCAGTAAACAGCCACGTACTACCGCTACTAAAATTCGCCCATTGGAAGCGAAGTGACCTCACCAGAACGGAGAATTCCCATTGGCTGGAGGTCAGGGACGTCACCAGATTGGAAGTGATGTCACTTCCGTTAAAGGCGTGAACATCTGCTAATGCTGTCGCGTTGCCAGTACAATGGAATAAGGTGCGTGTCTTTTTTGTTTGTTTGTTGCAATCCTTCCTTGTTCTTTTCCTGCCTGGACGCAGGACGTGCCTCCTTCATGTTCATTGTCACAGGCCTGTGCTGGCCTGGGCAACGGTATCCGTTCCTATCGCTGAGACGATGGTCGCGGGTTCGACTGTGCCTGTCGATGCAGCTGTCCCTCGTTTCCACGCGTGCGAAGTCCGAATCTGTCGCTGAGCCCACATTTCGTGCCTGCTGCACCGGCAGTGGAATTTTTCGCTCCACGCTGCCTTCGTAAAATTAATCGTTCAGCATTCACGGCGGCGCCGTTCCCGGACTGCGTGCTTAATTTGGTGCGCGAGACTGTCCCTTCAACACTACGAGAGAAGCGCTTGAGCGCGCACGAAAGTGGCGGTGAATTGTGAGCCGCTCGCCCATGCAGCTGGACAACAAAGACGGGCGCAGAGGACGGGGATAATTGCACCGCCGTCACCTAAGTAGCGGCGGAAGTTGCGATGGACGCACGGGGGGTGTGCGCGGGGGGGAAAAAAAGCGGAGGCATAAATAACAACCGCGGTGGTTACGAGCTTGGGCGCAATTATATTCAACCCCTTCTCCTGGCGTGCGCAGTCTTGGCTGTTTCTCGCGTGAGTAATGGTGAAGCTGCGTTTGTGGACTCGGCCTTCGCTTCTTCTCGCTAACAAGCCCCGCGCCATTTTCTCCCCGACCAGAAGTCACCGGCGCGGTTAACTCTACTCAGCCTCGCATTGTCCATATGTCGCGAGCTCTTCTTTTAACTGGGCATGGTAGCTGGAAAGTGGTCGCGGCTCGTGCATGCTAGAAGTGGCGTGGAATGGCTTTTTTTTTTTTGCGGAAATACTACTCCATGGGTCGTATTTTGTGGCTTATTTATTTTTGCTTATTTATTTATTTTTTTTGGTTCGCTGTCTTTGGTCGTATATCTTCCCGGTGAAGTAGGCCTTGCTGGAGGACACCATTTACGCATTCTAAATAGAAATGAGTAGAAGGGAAGTAAGCTGTCTTCTAGCGCACCTCCTTTGGCCTAGGGCACAGCTTACTTCCTTTTTACTGCCATATAGGAGTATTGTGTTTAGAGAGAGCGTGTTTGTGTGTGTGTGTGTGTGTGTGTGTGTGTGTAGGGGGGGGGGGGGGCGGTAGCGGTCTCCTAATGTAGCGACCGCGTTGAAGGCTCAAAGTCGAGCGCTTGTCTATTTAATGACATGTATACACGTTGCTTTTAAGAAAATATCACACAGTGCCTTTGTCTTTACCTGTCGATGTGACCACGGGAAATGACCCGTTCGAGGCAGTTTCTTCAGTGTTTGCATCCTGCTTTTATAGCCGCTGTCGTGACATCAAGAAACACTGGATAACACAACGGCTCTTTTCCGCCCTGACATCTTAGCTCGGGGATCGAAATGTCGGGTAACTTGCAGTGCTTTTCCCGTGCCGTTCAAGTGAGGCCGTGGGCCGAATAAGTTGTCGCGCGGTAAGGGACGCAGAGTGACGTCAGTGAGGGCTAACGCTCCTTGGAGTTGTGTGCACCGTGCGGAATTCGCGGTCAGAACGCACGGTGTGATCGGTCGGCCTCGGAGGATACTGAATAAAGTTCTTTTGGAGCTGTGCTTGTGGACTGTCGGCTCGTTGGGGCCCACTATAGTGCGGCTCCATGTGCTTTACATTGCTCCGCACTCGGGAGAGCTAGGTGGCGCTACGGCGGCTTATCGAGGTGGGCTTTCTTTAAAACCTCTCTGACTTTGAAAAAGCAGCGGCGATTTCTAACAGATTTTCCCCGCTTAAAGCGGGCACGCGTATCGAGAGAACGGAAGAGGAGGCTTGGGAAAGAAAGTAATCGGAGAGTCTAGCCTGGTACACCGGGATGCCAATCCCGATACTGCTCAGCTGCTCATCATGATAGCGAAGAGAGGAGTCATGCATGGAAAAATGAACTTCGGAATACGCTTGTTCGCTCAGGAGTACGCTTGAGCGGTGCGAACCTGTCTGCGGTTTGATTTAATATCCGACTGCGGGCGGTGTCGCGCGAAGAAGGCACCACTGTCGCCGCCGGTGCATCCCATGCGCACACGTTGGGCTCCGCCGCCGGGTCATTAGCGTTGTGTACTGACGCATCGATTGGCGTGCATCAGCCGTGGCGCACCGGCGCGACCGACCGACTGCGCGCCCGGGGTTCACCTGCGGTGGGGGAGCTGGTTATAGCCCCGTGCGCTCGTTGGCGCGGGTCTTGCTATTTGCAACGCGGTAACCAGGAGACAAAAGGGGCCGTTGGCCGCCTACACGGGCCGCGGCCGCTCGCGGGTCGCTTCCAAAATGGTGAGGCGACCGGTGTGCTTGCGATGGAGAGAGAGTGTCAGCATTACATTACTGCGTGGCATTGCCGCATCAGTGTGGCGTTGCCGCGAGCAGCCAGCAGTGTGTGCGCAGATCGTTTGGAGGTGATGGAAATAGTTTAGCATGGCGTGGTAGTCGAAAATTCCTGGAGACCTCTGCTATACGGCGGCCTTCATAGCCTTCTTAGCCTGAGTCGCTTTGGAACGTTAAACCCCATAAACTAACCTTGCCATGTCGTATACACAGCTACCGGTAGTCCCCAGTGCGCATGCGCCGGTTGCCCCAAAGTGCCATGTGACGGAGCGGCTGCGCGCAAACCTGGGGCCTTCGGGGCCACGCGGTATGTTAAAGGTGTCTCCAGTCTTCTGCGAGGCATTGCAGGGCTTCGGCACGCGGCGTCTCCGAGCCATTTTTAGTGGGCACTGCTTGTACCAATAGTTGCGGAGCTTCGGATATTAGCGGTTTTCGTGGACAGCGCGGTGAGATGGAACGGCATCCGAACGCGTTCTTCGGGTGATGGTTGCTGTAGTCGCTTCTCTATGCTGTGCGTTTGTCTGGTCGTGTTCCTTATGATGACGTCAGGGACGTCCCTGTAGATTGTTGCCCTGCGAAATTTGCGTTTGTGCCGGCTAGTGTTGCATGGGTGTCAGAATCGTATTTTTACGCAGCATTATTGCGTCAAAAAATAAAACACAGGGTGATTTTGTTCGTCCTTCGGCACTGCCTTGCGTTTTCGACGCGAGTTGGAAAATGGGATTTGGACAGGCTATGAGAAGTAGGCGATCATAGAATGGGATGTGGCATTTCTGCGTGAGCAGTTTGGTTCATATTTCTCTCTTCTTAAGATCACTTTAATATTCGCCTTTTAATTGCGTGTTTCCGATTTCGCGCCCTGCTAGGGGCGCTGTTGCAGCGTGTCTGTCCTCTTCCTTTCCCTCTTGCACTCTTTCCTTTCACTCGGAAGAGAGCGGCTCCAGTGCGAGCGTTCTAAAAACAAAATTTATAGTTGCGCGAGCTTCCACTAGGGGCGTTTTTGCAGTGCGCTTCGTTGCCCTTCCTCCTCGAACACCCTCCCCCACTGTCTCCGACGGCGGCGGCTCCTAGTTCCTCTCGCTCCCGCTGGGGCTTCTATTGCAGCTAGCCTTCTCTCCTTTTGTCCTTTCCCTCGCGCTCTTTCGCTTCTCCTACGCAACCTTGCGGTCTCAGTGCCAACTGATTCTGAGGAAACGAGGGCTATACTGCTAACGCAGTAGAAAAAAAAAAGTAAACCTAGGGAGAACAGCAATCCACCGGGTGCATTAACAGAGAAAGCAGGATGCGAGGAAAGAGGTTTAACCAGGTCTGTAGTGAAGCAAACGGTAGGATGAGGATAGAGGGAATGTGAGATAAGCTGGCATGGTGCGCATGCACAGGGTCCCTCTCTTTACGGTCCCTAAGGTCTGTGTCCAGTTGCACAACGCAGCGTAAGCCTGACCAGTATTCGCCAGTGGTCAGGCGGCCGCCGTCACGTCTACCCTCGGGCGCAGAAGGCTGCTTGACGTGCGTATCGATTTGTGTTGGCGTGGTAGCCGGTGATACCCCGCATATACATACACCCGTACTCGTCTTTCAAATCCAGTTGTGATAAGCCAGACGCCGGCGCTTGTTGTTCGCCACTCCTTCGCGCTGTTCGGTCGCCTCGTGCCGAGAAGACGGGCCCCGTTGGGCGCGTTTCGGTGCCGGCGCATTTAGTGCGCGGGCCGTGCCTCGCGGCGGGAGGAACATTTGTCACATCGAGTTGCTCCGCTCGGCGCGGCTGTCTGCTCGGGTTTCGTCACTCGCGATCATCGACGACAATGCAGCGGCGGCCGTGTGCGCTTGGCGGATCCATTTCTCTGCCCTCGCCCCGGCGAGCGTGTCTGCGACAAGTGCTATGCGCCGAGAGATGGGGGGGGGGGGGGGGGGGGGGGCACGTCGCTTGTACTTCGGTGCGTGCGTGTGTGTTGCCGCCAATAGCTGTCGCTGCAATGACCGTTCATTCGGGGACCATTTATCTAGATCGGTTCGCTCGATTATGCCAGCCCTTGGTGACGTCAGAGCGGGGCTCTCCCCGGGATAATGATGGACGGCGCGATTGGCCTTTGTGTGCCCGCGGTACAGGTATACGGGTGGAGGTTGAGGGGGGGGGGGGGGGGCTGTCGCGCTCTGCAGCTCTTCTTTCGTCACTCCCTGTGCGCGACGCTGACAGCTATTAGTAGATCGCGCTGGCGTCTCGTTGCTTGATGTACGACAGAGGAGCGAGCTTTCGGGGACTAAGGATGACCTATAGCTTGCGCAACCGCGTTACTGTCATCTTTGGGAGTCGCTGATCGTTGGCTCGCGGTGTAGTGATCGCTGGTTTGCGATCCCTTCGATCCAGGGAGAACCCTATAGTCGGTCGATATCCCGACATGCCAAGCATATCTCTCGCCGCTTATAACCGCCGCTACTCGCTTCTCCCGTTCGTTGACTCGGGCTCGAGTCGACGAGGAGCCGAGCGGCACGTGGCCGTCTTTCTCTCTCTCTCTGCACGGGCTGTGAGGCGCACGCAGTGGGTGCAGGGCGTCGCTGGCTGTTTGCTTATCGGTACTGATACACTCGTCTATAGTGCAGTCGTCCGCAGGTGTGCCATGTATGAATCCTGGTCCAGTTTCGTGGAAAAAAAACTTCTCCTGTGAGAGGCAGCAGACACGTGAGTTGATACAGAGGGGTGCAGAGGGAAAGGAGTCGTCCGGCGGACTGAACGCAGAGACCGCGTTGTTCTACCTGCGACGTGAACAGCGTTCGGGAGCCAGCAGAGCGGGCAAAGACATAAGCGTTGTTGCCGTGACGCAAGGGGGCGCACAGCGCATATACGATACATACTATGAGGGAAGCTCGTTGGTAGGATATTTTGCCCCGCCGTAGGGCCGGCAGTGCTGACGCAAAGGGACGTGCGCATGGTGGCGGATGAGACAGCCCGTGGCCGCGGGCCAAATTAGGGGACTCCGCGGACGAGGCGGCAGCTCTGGGTGCCGTCTTTGCCTGTTGCGTGCAGTGCCGCCAAGGCTGCACGGCGGCTTCGCCTGATCACGAGAAAAGGAAGTACGCGGTTGCATCGCGCACGGCACGGCCGTTCCCTAAATCGTCCGCATCTCAAACCTTGAAGGAACCGTTAAAGCGAAGGCGTTCGCCGAGCAGCTTATTTTCTTCTCATCTTTGCGAGTGGTATAGAGAGTGGGCACGTGCGTGAAGTCCGCCGGCTTCCGCTGCAATGCGCACATATGCAGGAAGAGTACAGCGCGGGAGGAGGTTGAGAACGGCTCTTGGCGCACTCTGCTGGGTCTGCGAGTGCAGGAAGGTGAAAAAAATATCCCCCCCCCCCCCTCCCCACCCCTATTCCTCAACCCTCTCCATATCCTGTTCTTTTTCTTAATGTTTTGGGCTTCTGTTCATCGCGAGAGCGGCGGCGATATTGGAAGCCGCCTGGTTTTCGACGCGCGAGCGGCGTGGCTGATTTGGGCCCCGCTATCCGCAGGGCCCCGTTTTTCGGCTGTCCGCACCCCCGTGCGTTGAAGTGCGGCTTCGCGTTCGCACGACAGTCGATGTTTTACGAAGCGGCTTGCCGGGATTGCGGTGCTAACGAGTACATGATGCAGAGGAGGCTGGCTGGGGTGCGCAAGCTCACGTGCCGCTTCGTTCGCGCCGAAATCTTCGTGAGAAGGGGCGGAGGGACTGCCTCTCCCCAATCGCTTGGGCGCCGGAGGGTCGACTCCCGGCCGCGTCGTGTCTGGCCTTGCTCGTCGCCCCACTCTTTCCTCCTTTCTTTTCCCGTCCATTCGGGCGATCCTTCTTTCCAGTCTGGAGCGTCTGGGCCTTTTCTCCTCCGCTGAATGCTTGTCGGCGTGCCAATAAAGCTGTCGGCCTTCGGACCCCTAATGAGCCCTGGCCCCCGACGATCGCCATCGCCATACATTCTCGTTCGAGAACCTCCGGGGTCCCACAAAGGGAAGATGTCGCCGGAGATAGCGGCCCTCCGGAGGCGTGCAGCGCATTGTCGCAGCGGTGTGTCATCTCCGCCGTGTTCAGCTCGAGGTTCGGTCTTGGCGAACCGAGGCGATTGCCCGCCGCCGTTTACCGACAAAAGTACCCAGCCGTGAACACCGCGGCTTAGAGCACATATTACTCGACAGCTTTCTTTTCATCGAGGTGAGTGCACATGAATGTTCAGTGTTGGCA
This sequence comes from Amblyomma americanum, assembly GCF_052857255.1. Lineage (NCBI taxonomy): Eukaryota > Metazoa > Arthropoda > Arachnida > Ixodida > Ixodidae > Amblyomma > Amblyomma americanum. Next base: position 55,568,045 of record NC_135502.1, read on the forward strand.
GAGGCCGAGGAAAGCATCCGTTAGGACTCGGAAGAAGAAGAAAAAAACACAGAGGTCGGTTGGGAATCAGACTTGGAGGACGCCTTGCTACCATTACCTGCGAGTATGTGACAGCGTAAAAACCTCGGTGTGAGCTACCATGCACTGCCACACATGCTGTGCAAGTGGAGACGGGGATTTCCCTCTCCCCGCTTAGCAACCTGCCAACCGTGGCAGGTTGCGGCTCGTGTGCCAACCTCGGCAGGGGGTAAAGGGACACCGCCGGCGGGTGCCGGGGACATGGGCTCTTAAGCTATCGCTTAATTGGCGCACCATGCAGTTTCTACCTAGGCGTCCAGAGTGGGGAAGCCGTTATTGTTGGGCTCCACATTTATTTCTCCACTCTCACTGTCCAGACAACGTCCGTGAACTCCGCAGAGACGCCAAATGTATGTTCAGAATTTCTTTGTTCTCGGAACTTGCGGTCTGCTACCTATGATGGCAGAAGACAAAGCAAGTAATACCTAGCCGTCCCCTCGAGTAGAAACCCAGCGTCTCATGAGCAGTGGCGTGGTTAGCCCTTTTAAAGGCGCATAATGTCTCAAGGGGTGAAGTTGCACTCAGAATGACTAGAAATTGATGACACCTCTTTCAGGCTGTTTCGACCATTGTTTTCGTAAAAAAAAGTGCACACGTTCGTACCGATTACTTTCAGACACCTCAGATATGGTATGTATCCGTACCTCAGTCCTTTTGACGCACGAGCCGCCGCGGTGGCTGAGCGGTTATGGCGCTCGGCTGCTGGCCTGAAAGACGCGGGTTCGATCCCGGCCACTGCGGTCGAATTTCGATGGAGGCGAAATTCTAGAGGTCCGTGTGCTGTGCGATGTCAGTGCACGTAAAAGAACCCCAGGTGGTCGAAATTTCCGGAGCCCTCCACTACGGCGTCCCTCATAGCCTGAGTCACTTTGGGACGTTAAACCCCCATAAACCATGAACCAAACATTTTGACGCATAAGAAAACTTGCTCTAGAATTGAAAATTGCTTCAACGAGTAATCTGAGGAAAGTCACTGAAGGACGACGCTCGAAAGTTAGTTTTTCAAAATTTATTTTTCCCGCAAAATTGGGCTGTATCGCCACAGTGTACGCGCGCTCGCAAAAACACAGAGCACGAAGGAGGCCTATTAGCGAAAGATAAAAACATTCTGAATGGTTTTTTTTGATAGTTCGGTAGTATTAAGCACGGTAACGGTAACGGACTGGATTCCAAGAGAAGGCAAGCGTAGCAGGGGGCGGCAGAAGGTTAGGTGGGCGGATGAGATTTAGAAGTTCGCAGGCATAGGGTGGCCGCAGCTGGCAAATGACAGGGTTAATTGGAGAGTCATGGGAGAGGCCTTTGCCCTGCAGTGGGTGTAGTCAGGCTGGTGATGATGATTAAGCACGCAAAAATACGGTACGTAGGTGCAGCGTTGGCCGTTTGTCGGCAGTGGAAGCTAGTGGCGCCACATGTCTCCCGCTGTGATAAAAAACGGTAAAAAAATAAGATGTGCAGTGTAGCATGAGGTCAGTTTTTCTTCAGTGCATCGATTCAGTGCAGGCGCCATTGGCGTCACGCTTTATGTTGGGCGTAATTCTGTTGTACAAAGCCTGGGCACCGCAAGTTAGCGGTCCGCTTGATAGAAACAGCTTTGGCGACACAGGACTTCCGTTCCATCTTACCACTGTTTATTTTTTTTTGCGCGCGCGAACTTTCATAGTGTGCGGATTTCTTGACGACGTGTATGCGTAAAATCCATTTGCTCCCCTCAAATGTATTTCACATCCGCGGACGCGACCCTCGGTTTGCTCACCCACGAACAGAAGCTGTAGCGCTGTAGTTTTCATCTGTCCCTTTTCTTTATTTTTTGCTCACGCTTTTGACGCATGCGCAGCATCCTCGCCGGCGCTGGTATACCGCAAGAAAACGTCAATGCAGGAAAAAAAAAAGACTGCGTTCCCCTCATCGTTTTCGAAAACCCCTTGAGGAGTGCGAGCAGTTTCGCAATGGGGGAAAGATTAAGGACCTCTGGGAACAACTCTTCGAGGGCTGTCTCGCCCTCCGGAGCGGAGTGGTTGGCGGGTGACGCACCTTATGTATGTGCGTCCGCACGACAACGCCTTTCGCGCCCTTGTGCCACACTACTCTCCTTGGTGGTTCCCTTCGTGCGGAAAAGCTTTCAGAAAGCGCCACTCGGCGGAGAAATGGCTGCGTGGTGTTTGCTGCCGCGGTCCAAGGCTGCCCCGGTGCTGGCGCGGGCCGCTGCGGGCGTGAGCGTCTGGTGACTCGCGGAATAAGGGCCGCCCTGCGGTGTTTTATGACCCCCCCCCCCCCCCCCCCCCCCCCCCCATCTCCCCACAATGTTTTCTGCGCTCCGCCGCACCCGGGCAGGGGCGCGGAAGTCCGTGCTTCGGGTCTCTCCCGTTGCTTTTTCGACCTTTCCTTTCGTGCTAGCAATTCATCTAGTCGTGTGGCCGCGTCCTTGCGTGTCGTACGGCTTTTTCGCGCCAGCGTCGTATATTCTGACCGCACCGATTTCCGACCCCTCAGCTGTGCCGTATATCTCTGAAATATGTCAACATTCCACCGATTGCTGCTCTGCATTGCAGTGCCGTGCCTTATTGCGTGCTAAGTGGCGTTTCTTGCGTCGCTTCAGTGTCATGCTATAGTTTTGTTTACAGCTCTCGGGGTTATACGGGCTCGGACGGTGGTGAACCTTATGAGGTAAAGACAAAATGGAGCGTTCCTGTAAAACCGAATCTCGCCGTTCAGGAATTGTCCCTCCCAACGACGGCGGCGTTGTAGGCTCCGCTCAACAGTGCGGACATCGGTAGCTAAGAGCCGCTGCTTGGTCGGCGATGTAACTGTCGGCCGCCGGACCTCGGTAACGGGAAGTCGAATCGGGATAACGGGGAGTCGATAACGGGAAGCCTCGAATAACGTCAAGTTCGAATCTTGACTGGAACGCCACGATGGCTGACAAGGATCAAGTTCCTTGCTCGTTTTTGAATTGAGGCATGCATGGCTGGTAGTTTCGATCCATCGCCAGTGCTCACCGAGGCGTTTAGCGTCCCCGCCTCTCCCTTTGCTCATTCCGGTGCGAGCCGCTGGTTCTTGTGTTGCGCCGCGTATGTCCATCTGTGCTGCTGAGGTATGTACCCGCGATGCAGTAGCGGTGCGCTTCAGGCCCCTTCTGTTAGCTCCAGTTTATGGGGTTATGCGTGTTTGGCCGACTCCTGAACGGAGTCAGCTTACTTTGTGCTCATGGCACGGTTGGCCGGGATCGCCTAATGCTGTGTATGAAAAGTACCAGAACTGTGAGCTCGGCACCAGTCACTGAATCTTAACCGTACGCCGAATGCCAACTCCTTTACTTTTTTACTTTTTCCAACGTAGC
>NC_135502.1:55571559-55610644 GCF_052857255.1 Amblyomma americanum
GGACTGCGCGGGATTGGAGGATGGGGATGAGCTCCAATTGAAGCAGGGTAGACTGATAACTGGGCTCGCCAAGGGTCTGCGGAGGAGGAGGAGGAGGAGGACGAGCGCTGACCGTCACTTGCCGCTTGCGCACGCGAAAACGCCGATATGAAGATTAATTTTGTCTCGAACAGAAGAAATTGTGTCTTGGGTCGCTTATTACCGCATTTACTCGCGTGATGGACGTGCTTTTTGCCCCAAAACAGAAAAAACGTCCTTTTTTTTAAGAGCTGCATTAATCGCCCGGGGCTGAAACTTGCATTATATTGCGGTATATTGAAGTTTTCCAAATTTTTGACGGTTAGTCCATGGTTTGATTTGGTTTATGGGGCTGAACGTCCTAGAGCGACGCAGGCTATGAGGGACGCCATGTGGTGGAGGGCTCAGGAAATTTTCCATCACCTGGGGTTCTTTACCGTGCACTGACATCACACAGTACACAGGTCTATAGCATTGCGGATCTATAGGGTCGAGCTTATTAGCAGATGAACACAGCTTCAACAGAGTACAGAGACCTCCATGGGCAATCGCTGGGAATGTGTTGTTGCAAGACCCAACGTCAATTTCACGAGTGCATATGCAAATTTTTTCTTCCACATGCCTTCGGTCGAAAAGCTAGAGCGATGGGGGAGCAGTAAAATGGTGCACGAGTAACACCGATAATATTCAAACGCGCTGAGCACGTTCGAGAATCCGCCGGGTGCATCGAATGTATGCAACGCATAGAAAAAAAGAAACATGCGCACGCCATATGGGAAGGCGCAAGCCTCGACTGCACTTCACAGCAGGTGCCAAGTCGTTCGCCTTTCTGCTAGTTAAACACAATCGACTCTAAGCAGCGCGCGCGTGTCAAAGTTAGCACGTGAAAACCAGCAGGAGCGCAGGCACGAATTTTTGTGTCGAATAGCCATTGTATACGAACGGAACGAGGGGATGCTGGATACAGCAGCTCGCGATAACAGGGTTCGTCATTCACGAAGGCCCCCACATACCGCGCATGGTCGGTGTAAAAGGATCTTTTCAACTATATAGTACCCCCAGAATCTGAATGTAAAATAAAAGATCCTTAGACCTTGGCCGCCGCGGTGACTCAGTGGTTATGGTGCTTGGCTGCTGACCCGAAAGACGCGGGTTCGATCCTGGCCGCGGCGGTCGAATTTCGATGCAGGCGCAATGATAGAGGCCCGTGTACTGTGCGTTGTCAGTGCACGCTAAAGAAGCCCAGGTGGTTCAAATTTCCGGAGCCCTTCATTACGGCGTCCCTCATAGCCTGAGTCGCACTAGGGCGTTAAACCCCCATAAAACCAAACCAAACCTTAGACCTTCTTGGTCATTAAATGGGAGCATAACTATTAGTATTAGTATTGCTATTACCACCACCAAGGAAGCATGGTCCGCAAGCAGGCACTGGACATGTTTATCGGTAAACACTGTTCTGGTTTATTTTCTTTTTGTTTCCTTCTACAGTAATCAACTACAACGTTTTACGCTTAAAGAAGAGAAGGCATGTTTCAGGAAAAGGTAAAAATCTTCCATGGGAACAGGAGTCACCTTCAATTCAAGACAAAAGAAAAACTCTGTGTACCTCTTCCGGTTTGAAAGCAGTTTACGCCACACGTGGGCTTCCGTTTCAAACATGCCCGGGGTTAGAGCAAAACAACCTTCACTTGAGTGCATACACGTGTCTATAGCTTTCTTTCATTTTACTTTCGTGAACAATGGGAATTTGTAGGCACTTCCGTCTGCTGCTTTGTGCTCAAACGGGAAATGACACATACCCACTATTAGGGGTTCTCTAGAAATAAGGCGGTGACGTCAAAACTCTAAAATAGAAAATGCAAATGTTGAAGTCAAAGATAGGAAAAAAATTCATATCGCCACTTTATTGCTCTCCGTTCGAAAAAAATATCGTTTTCGCTGCATGGCCTCAGGTTATGCAGCGAGGTGATCTTTCTGCTTGACATCACCACGTGGAGACGGTAGACCAGGCTTTTTAGTTAGGTAGACACGCCTGTGACAAACTGCACCGGGCAGTGTGTGCCAACGTTTGGTGTGCCTAGGCAATCAATGACACGCAATGCCCAAACGCTACAGATCATGGATACTGCAGTACATGGCCTGCACAGATAGCTCACTACAATTCGTTGACACGAACACTGTGAAGTCGAGTGCTGCAAGTGCACTGAACTCAACTAATGAATACGCGGTTGACACCCTACGTACACTGAGGGAGCGTCAGAAAGAGAGCCAAACTTTCGTAAGGTAGTAAGTACACTGCACTTAAGCGCGACGCGGGCGGTACGGCAAGCAAGCGAGCAATGCCGACGTACCTGGCCGAGACGCGTCCAAGAAAAAGCACGCAGGGGACGGCGACAGATGGCGGCAGCTGCGATGGCGGCGGCGACGCGGGTACAAACGCGTCACCAATGACGTCACGAACAAGACTAGCAGCGCCGCCCCGAGGACGAGCGCCAAACCATTCCAGAGCGACGGCGGCAGCAGCGTCAGCGCATGCCTGCCCGGCCGGTGCTGACGCCGGGGTGCATTGCGGAAGACGCGGTTGTCCTTCATGCACGCCGGCCGGCGTCGGCACCGCAAGCACGCCCGGCGTACGTCACCTAACGCTCTCCGAAGGCATGGCGTCGGGCCGGTCCACTGGGCCGGAAGAATATCCGCCGCACAGGCAGCGATGGCCGGCCGGCGAATGGGAATGTGACTTGGCGCCACGAATCGAGAGGAATAGCAGTCATCGGGGGGGGGGGGGGGGGGGGGGGGGGGGGCACTGCTGTCTGTCTCTTGGCGCGGGCTCCGGCTCTCGGACTCATAAAACAAAAACAGAGCGAGCGAGAAGAAAGGGACAACTCATACCGGGTGCTCCCCTCTCACCCAAGCCTGGCACCGCCGGTCTTTAAATACCCTGGCCTCGGTCTGGGCCGTCTCCTATCGCCGTCTGTGCTCCTTCAGCAGCCAAGGCGCCGCCAGCTATAAGGTTACTGGGCCAGCCACGAGTAAAAGGCAATGGTGGCGGAGACACTCCTATCGGCACCTTGGCACGAGCTGGAGGACCGGATAAAGGGTTATCACGTCCGAGGCCAATTGAATATTGTGCTGCTATCAAGCGAACACAATGATACCGGCGCGATGGACACTGAAAGGATAGCTACGTCTGGGAACCTAAGACACCGACTATGACACGCCACGCAAGCGCGTACAGGTTCAACGTGTCGTGCGTGGCCTGGGATCGATCATTCGCAGACCACAGGCTGACCGTCCTTCCCCCTGCCTCTCACCTGCTTCACAATAAGCTTTTCGCAAAGCTTTCCTGTCGCTGGGAAGGTAAAGAGCAAAGTGTTCCCTCAAGCGGCAGCTCTTGAACTCAACGCGTACAGGTTGATGAAAAAAAAAAAAAAAGACTGACACGACGAGTAGATGTCCCACCAGCCGTCCTGAGCCTTTGGAATGCTCCACACCCATCCGCCCATTTTTCTTTCCTATTTTTTTTCTCACTGCACTTTGAAAACTTCATGACCAACGACTAACCTGAGCTGTAGGCTCATTTCTGACAGCGAAACTCTAAATAACGAATTTGTCGGAGCTCCAAGCCTCGCCGCGATGACGCGGAACCCCGGTCAGCTTGCTGCGCCACTGCGACTCCGACGCGTGCGGTCAAAAATCGCGCGCTCAAAGACAGCAGCAGCCAGTAGTTTTGGCGTCACTGTGATTCACTGCAGATAAGTTCGTAACGCATAGCGGTGCGCTTGCTATTGTATGTACACCACGACTGGTCGCATTCGCTTTTTCGCGACGACGTGAACGAGGAAAGAGCGGAGCAAGCACTGTCTCCCACCAGACGGCGACACAGGGCTTCCCCGCTTGTGCCTGAGCGGGCTCAGGTGAGAGAGGAAGGAGAGCACGGAGGAGGAGGAGGAGGGATGAGAGAAAGAGACGCAGTGGCGGGGGAAGTTTCCACGCTGCCCAGCTAGCTCGTAGCCATCAGCTGGCCCGTATCCCTTTCCCCCGAGCCGCTGGCAGCCCCAGATTGCTCTGTTTGCACAGTTGGTCGGACGATGCACGCTACTGCGGCTGCTCTGAGCAAAGATCTGGCCAAGGGGTCCACTAAATTATATGCACAAAAAGCGAACCCGAGACTCGTTAAGCAAAGGCTAGATGGATGCACCGGCCGGCGACATCATCGCGTAGCGCGCCATTGGCCACAGAGGAAATATTTCTTCAGCAGCAACCCAACCACCGTTTTTATTTCTTTTTTTTTTTTTGCGTCACGAGGACTGGGTATGCTCTCAGGAACGTGAACACTGTCGGATTAGGTTGATATCCACTCATTGCAGATGTGTACCCAGATGTGTAGGCTGTATTAAATGTGTGTTTGTGTGGGTACAACCGTCGCCTAGTCCGTTCTTTCGGTCCGAGTGTTCTCCGGAGAGGTCCGTGACAACCCCCCCAAGGATACGACGGCGGTTATCTGCCAATGTTAGCTGCGTTGTCAGGGGCTGCCTGCCGTACACGAATGGCCCCCAGCCCGCCGTTGGAGTGGTCTATGGACTTCGGCCATAGCAAGAACCGAAGCCGCAAGTCGCCAGTATAGTCGCAAACACAAAATTTACACGCGAAGGAATACCCGACGCGCACCGAATCAACGTAACAATTATTTTCTTGCGCCGCAGTTATTGGCTGTGCTGAGCAGCAGCCATTGTCGCATTCAGAAAAATATACAATTAAAAACTCCACGGGACCCACAGCGCCTTTTCTCGTGCATCTTTCCGGAGCGCTTTCCCAATCGATTTAACGAGTACTAATAAACAATAGCCAAGGGGCATGTTTTTCAAAATGACTCCGCCGATAAGAGCTTACACCGCTCCGATAAGCAATATGCGGGCGCCTTTTGTTTTTGTTTTCAGTCTCCCTCTACCTCTAGCTGCCCTCCCCTTCCCCGACGGATGACCCTGGACCTGGCGCACCGCAAATATGCCATTGACGAGATGCGGCGCAACCTTGAACGGCCCGGACGCCCTGCGCTATCTCACTATATACGCCGCCGAGGAGACGTTGTGACGTCACAACTGTATTTGAATGATAAACACTGCCGTTCCTTTGCAAACCGCGCGGCGTGCTGAAAGACTGCTGTTGCGAGGTACGGGCTGCGGACTCCGTGAAGGTCAGGAATTGGGTCTTTGTTTAGAGACTGTGACCCAAAAGAAGAAAACAGGGCCCCAGGCCCTTGGAGGATACGGACTGGCTCCCCGAGCAGCTGCTGTCTTCCGCTGCCGGAGGAAGACTCCCTTTGTCCGTTGACGGTCGCGTTTTCGAACGGCGTGGTCACGTGACCAAGCTACGGGTTTCAGGAAGGAAGCGTCCTTGGTGGCCGAATCCAGACCAACCCGAGTTCCGACGCGAGAGGAGTGGGGAACAGCCGCGCTTCGCGACCCTCATAAACATGTCAAGTCCGAGAGGGGTGCGTCTTCGGCCGAAGATGAGCGCCCCGTCCGCGGCGAGGCCGGCACCCTGCGGCGCCGAGGGTAGGCCGGAGCACTCGCGGCACAAACAGTTTCCGGAGCTCGCGGGCCCACAGGCCAGCAGTGTCTTGCAACGCAACACTGCGATCGGTTGGGCGGCAGCCGCAAATCCCAGAAGCCGAAGCCGTATACCTGACACGATACTATCAACGCTTTTGCAAAACGGGCGCACGGTGCATCTTCGAGAAGCCTTTAATTCCATATGCGCAAGGATGTAAATGAATTGCAGAAAATTTCACCGGCCGCATCAACGCCACTCCTTTATTACGCAACAAAGCGAAAGCTCGCACAAAACGCTGGGCGCATGGCTACGTGCGGAGTCTCCTTGTACTCAGAACGATGTGCTTCTGTTTTGGATACAAGCTGGAGTGTCATCCATGCCGCTCAATTTGGCAAAGCTATTGCAGATGTGTTGAAACGGACAAACTCAAGACGCTGGCACTAGACAACGCAGAACGGAGGATTCAACGGAGACGGGAAGAACAATAAGGAAGGGGGGGGGGGGGGGGGGGGGGGTTGTTTTAATAGCGTCATTAAAAGTTGACATGCGACGAAGACTGGCTCGAGACCATTAGGTGGTCGGTCACGTGGCGACTTGGAGCATAGAGCGACCCCGCTTTTCTCGTTACCGAGTCTCTGTAACTGAAGAACGAAACAACGTGCAGCTGTGGCCGCGAACTCTCTGCTCTGCGCTGTCTCGATTTCGATTAAGCTCGCTAATGCGGCAGGTGCAAGCGTCTGCTGGTGAAGAAAGCCAGCCGCCCGGATGCGACAAGCCGAAAAGAACGCCGGATATACGTGACAGGGCCCCATTTACAGTGCCAACACCGCCTGAAAGTAACAAAATAGGAGCAATGGCGGACAGGCAAACAAATTAGCTGAAACTTTCGGGAAAGGAGAGCGAACAACGTCAACGGCGTTGCATAATGAAGCACGCGCTGCATTAATCTTTCACGCCGCACCACGCAGAAAAGGGCACTCCGTTCTTGGAACATACATGCATGCATGCATGAAAGCTGCAATGCGTCGCGAAGCGCGAGCGCTGCTAAAGACCTTGGGCGACTGCACGCACCGCACAGCTCTGAATATCAGGGGGTGCACGCAGCGCTGAAGAAAGCCTTGACATCGTCCTAGTGACACACAGACATACGCGCGCGCGCGACTTCTGAGAAGTTCAGGGTAAGGCAGATGTTTTTCTTGTACACCGTGGTTTGAAAAGAGGGGTAGATGTTGTGGAACTTGTTGAGTTATTAGTTTGTACATACATGCTTGCTTGCCAAAATGGACCTAGCGCAAATGAGAACATGCCACTCAAGACAGGGAACACGTATACAATAGCTCAAACGCGTCCTTATGTGTTCTCAGTTCCCGACCCTGCCGTCCCTCCCAGCTTCGCAGTGCCCCCGCAGATCCCGACTCCGCTTTCGAGTTGTGCGTGCAGTTTCAAAGGACCCATTTCCTCCTCAAATGCGCACTAAATACCGCCTCCCCCCTCCCCCCTCCCACCTTCGTGTTCGTGTTACGCCGCTGTCCGAACCACACTTTGGACACGCGGTCATCCTCAGGTCTGCAATCATCACCCGAGTCCGAATTCCATCGAAATAAATTCGGGGTGGAAACGCAGAAAGTCGCTGGAGGCCACTTTTTTTTTCCAGTCGTAGTTCTGGCTCACGCCCCGAATAACTCGCCCAGTAACGAAATCTGGATAAGCAGAAAAGGCAAACAAGGAATTAAGATCTAACGCTGCCCTTATGGAACCGCTCATCCGCAAGACACCGAAAAAATCAGAGACGATTTGACGCTGCAAATTACTGTCTAAACGGCAGAGAAACGTCACAATCGTCTTTACATAACTTCACAAATAGATAAAATGAATTCATTGTTGTTTAACTGCTCTACATACCCCCGATTTTAGATGCATATATCCACCTTCTGAGGGCACCCAAAGAATCGCCGTGTTCTGGCCTTCTCCCAAACAGTTGTAACCTCGAGGTTCCACGGGGAGACGTGCCAGTGTCGGAAAAGGCTGATCAAACATGCACGCGTCCTTGGGTGACGGCCGCCGCAGGTCGCGCACGCACTCTCCTTTATAGTGTTGTCCACACCGCGCAGCCTATCCGCTAATACGGTGCAGCATACGCAAGATGAGCCAGAGAGAGCACGCGCTAGCATACGAAGCTCCCTTTACATGTATTTGCAATTGAACGCCCATTTAGCCGCGAGTTCTCGGGACCGCATATCGAGTCATTCACTAGGAATTTCCGCGACGCGAGCAAAAAGCGGCGTACAGCTCAAAAACTTTGCACCCACTGCCCAAGGCCCTTGCAGTACGGTGGAGTGGACCAGCAGAACGACTGAACACGCGAGCTGCCGTCCCGACCGAATGACCGTCCTGCAGACGCCGTGTGTCTGTAGCACTGCACGCAACTGACGCTGACGAGCGCGTGCGGCCGAGGCCGCCCGTTCAAGGTCCCGAGTCAATGCAGCGCGCGGCTTCCACAACCGGCTTGCAGGGAAACAAACGCATCGACAAGGTTCTCGAGGTGACTACAGTGGACATTCGAGAAAAAAAAAATGCGTTGACATTGCTCTTTTCCATGTGAGATTCAAGACTCCTGATTCATCACACTGCGGATCCTTGAGGTACCGACAGCTTTTCGGTCTTTTCCTTTCCCTACCTCAAAATCACGATCAGGCTATTTAAGGTGTTTCAGAGATTAGTCACGGGTTGGCTATGTATTAAATACAGCGATTCAGGAAGTAACCACGACTTGCCTTCAGCTAGGCAAAAGTTATATTTTAGAACATAATCTAAGGGTTGTGAGGGAGGCCTCTGTGTCACTGTGGACACATACTGCCTGATTATAATGATGATGTTAAATTTTTCACACGTGTACTATATGACGACTATAGCCTCGTTCTGGTTTCCGTGCCAGCGTGGCTCAGTTGTCGACATGGCGCGAGTGAACCACCACAGAATGCTCACAAGGCAACGCGGGCTGGAAATCCAAGTCATTGCTGTCGTTACAGCAAAGCCAGACAAAGCAAAACTCTGGATCGAAGATGGCGTAAACGGTTCATGACACCTTATTTATCACTGTGAATTCTCTGAACTCAGCACACACAGCTCCCAACTTTTTTTTTTTTCATTCTGCACAACTCTTTCCCGAAAACGATCAACTGCTCTCGCTAAATGCAAAGCCACATGCGAGCTCACATAAATCACTGGCGCCAGCCTGCGTTGAAGGCAGACAGCTATGGCAGCACAGATGTTTCCCTAAACCTTTAATGCGCAGCTCGAAACGAGGCGGACAGAAACACTGCAAAAACACGCCAGCGAGGTCGCTCTATACATAAGCTATCTCGGCATAAATTATTTCATTGAACCAGCGGAAAGCCGACGTGCATAAGCGGCATAAGTTAACACTCACTGCTGGGGAGGAAATATAACGCGGCATTCGAAGGTTGGCCCGAATTGAAAAAAAAAAAAACGACCGATTTAGACCTTCGCGTCTGCCATTGCTACACGCAGGTGGGACTGACAGGGAGAGGTCAGACACGCGCACGTGCGGCACGACGCAAAACTGAGCGTGCACGACACCCGCGCACAACGGGCGACCGGAACATGACTCACGCGTCTCGCGGCATTGGGCGCTGTTCGGGTGGAGAAGAGATGAGCACCCAAATCGCATCCGCGTCACCGAGACCGCGAGCCGACACGCGCGCACTGCCCCCGAGTTTTTCACGAGGCAGCTTCTCACGAGTGCGCAGAATGATCGTCCCACGAACGACGAGACCGACTGTGTACTATACACGATCCCCGGATGTGGAAGACAGAGGCGAAACCAACGCAGACGCCTTCGCTAACCCCTGCTTCGGACGGCACGCCACGCGCGAATTCCGCCGCCTATGTATGTATACGCATACCGCCTCGCACACGCGACAGAGCCAGCAAAGCCCGCGGTATAGGGCAACTTCAAAGAAAATGACAACGTTGAGCCGGCTCTATACTGCGCTATTTACACAACCCAAGAACCTAATGTATTTTGACCTATCCATCGAACTAGCAACTGAAGAAGAGACCAAACGTTCAGAAAGAGAAAAATGCGACGGTGCACCGGCAATCTCTTCGTCCGCATACGCTATCGAGACGAAAGCCGCCCCGCGCCGCGTGTTACTCCCCCGCGTATCATAGCTGCTGCGTGGCATAAACATCGTATAGGCTGAACGAGCCGCGGCTCCCGTGAGACCAACAATGTTCGCAAGATCACGCGCGATCGACGCGCGGTGCTCTGCAGTAGGGCGCATATTCATTCGCGCACTTTGTTTCAAGGCGCTTTGGCGGCAGCGAATACTCCGAATAATTCTACAAAGAGAAACCCACGACAGCTCGAAAACTCGCAACTACAACACATACATCCGCGGTGCAACCGTCGTTGCGACCCGAAAAGCCCCGTTTCCGAATCGATATTCGGCGCGGGAACATAGAACACGTAGAACAGCGAGCTCCTTGTTACATTGCCTTTTATTCCCCTTTTCCCTCCTTCCTCACTTCCCCACAGAAAAGAAAAAAACTCGCAAGCGATGCACGGACTGAGGAGATAGGTTGTGAGGCGAAGAGTTCACCCTCCGGGTAAGGGATGTGCACAGGCAGCACTGCCTCAGATGCGAGGGAAAAGAAGATGCGGACGCGTGCAGCGGATCTGTACACCACTCGAGGTGGAAGTGGGGGGGGGGGGGGGGGGGGGCGATGCCGAAGAACCTGGAGTCCCGGAACCGAGCCGCAGGCCCGGCCGAATCTGGGTCAGCGTCGGCGGCGACCTCGAGTGGCGGGCACGGGGTCGTCGGCGCTTTCCCTTTCCCCTCTTCCGACTCCCCGCACGCGGCGTCCGGGCGCGCGCCTTGGCGATGATGCCACCACGCACAGAGCATCCCCGATACCCGGCTCGACAAAGAAGCACGCGCAGGGCGAAAGGTAGACCGAGAAACCACGGGGGAGGGAGAGAAACACGCCCGAAACCGCGATGCTTGGGACGGAGAAGACGACTCACTCCACGCGTGATTGAAAAATAAAAATAAAAACGAGGATGCGTATAAGGCGGGAGACGAAAGCGGACGGAACGCGAAGCAAAGAGCAGCGACGCGGCACCGAACGGCGATCGGGAGGCGTGTGATGATGCGCAACCGCATATTCCCCTCGATGCACGCTCGCGCGCGCCTCGTACGTAACGCAGGGTCACGCGTCAGCGAGCGCGGATCTCGAAACTTCGACGCAGGCTATGCGCGTCCGGCAGTTTGTCCGGTGTACAGCTTTCTCGATCCTTTCCTGTGGCCTAAGAGCTCGTCGTCCACTTCTGAGTTAAGACTGAGCGCTAGTACCATTAAACAAAGCGCATTCCAGGATTCTATACTTCCCTCCCCTACCCACCAGACAGACAGACAAACGCAGCTTTTATCGTTCCTTCACGCCTTGCATCTTGAGGCGTAACAACGCACACGCATTATCTGTTCGCGTTATACTTCGCCTAAAACGGTGCTGTAAAGATATTGCATTAAATTTTACTTCCAAGCCTGAGCTAGACGTAATACAAGTCGGTCTGCAAAGGACAAGTGAATAAGAGGTATGGTATTGTATGGTAGGCCATGGTACGTTACGGCATGGCATGACACTGCATTGCGTGCTATTACATAGTATGACATGGCATGGTGTGTCATCGTTAGTTCAGACTCAGCCATTCAATAGCCTTACGTACACTGAAGACCGCTTGTAGGCTACCGCCATACCATACTGTCTGTCTGAAAAATTTTATTATAAAGGTATAGAGAGGAAGCTTCCAGACCACCTCTCACAATCACTAGGTGGGCTCCTCATTACAGGAGCCCACTGGCGACCGCCGCGGCTCGGTCGACCAGGGCCTTCTGGCTCGCCGGGTCGGAGCAGCCGAGCAAGGCTGCCTCCCGGTCCTCCCGGGTAAGGTTGGGTTTTTGGGGGCAAGGTTCGGGGTTGATTGGCATGCCCGCACCATGTGGGAGATGTCCGAAGACTTCTCCGCACAGTGCGAGCACTTTCCTGTGCATGAAGGATCGAAGTGCTTTAAAACTGCCGGGCACAGCAGTGTTTTGGCGTGAAGACGGAGAAGTGTGCGTTGCTCGGCTTTTGTAAGGCCCTTACAGGTATTAGGATAGATCGCGTGGCCGAATTGGTATACCGCGCTATGCAGACAAAAGTAGTTGGCCCGGACTTGCAATCGAACTGGTCTCAACGAGAACGGTTCCCTGTTGCAAGGCTCTGCACCCCGAAGCGCCGGCTCTTCGGCAAAAAAAGAAAAAAAGAACTGGCGGTGGTTTAGCTCTGGTTAAACCTGGAGTGCCGCGATAGCTACAGCTGGCCGAGTGGAACTTGCTAAGTTGAATTGCAAAGTCAGTCTTTCGCCGCTCCGTTTCGCTGGACGTTCCTCCTTCATCTTCGTCCCATTTGACACGGCGCATGCGCACCGCTGTTGCAGCTGCTCCGCACCACCTGACCAACAACGTGACAGCGTAGCAGCGCAGCCACAGGATGGCGGCGCCGCCACGCTGAAAGCTCGAAATGCTACCGTAATGTAGTTATTGCTAAAAAAAAAAAACAGCCAAGCGATCAGCACTTCCCTCGGTGTAAGTGCGCGGCGGCAAAGCAGCTGGTCCACGCAGCACCGATCGACCCCCGTCCATTGTGACGAGCATCCCACAGTCGAGGGAGATGACAACAGAACTGAAACCCTATACGACTCGAAGAAGAATTCGCCCCGGGAAATACTGCGCAAGCTCTCTTTGTGAGCATTGTGATACCGGGCACGTCCACACTCGAAAGCGCCGCAAAGTCGCCAGTCCCATCCCGTATACGCCCAAGCAGCTCGATGCGCAATCGCGCGGGCTGCCTTTGTTTCGGAAGTCACGGTATGCAGATGAACGCTCAGTCGAAGTGCAGGGCGTGCACGCTCGCACACCATGCGGTGGCAGCGCTCAGAAAGCTCCTCTTACGCAACAGCGCCGAGTGACCGCTCGGAGCCAGATCGTTAGAGCAGGCCATTCGCGCAATCCAACGAGGCCGATGTCGCAAAATCGCAAAACAGCACTTGCATACAGCAAAGCTTCGAGAATCTGAGGACGGATAAATTCTGCTGCCATCGGATTTTGAAACTCGCCCTCTTCCATAACAGCGTACTGTTCGAAAACGACTTTCTATGTCTTCCAAGAAAGAAAGAAAAAAAAAGAAAGGAAAAAAAAGAAAGAAAACAAGAAATGTAGTTCGTAAATACGTATTGTAGAGCAAAAAAGAGCATCGAGAGACGAAGGAATAGAAAGAATATATGGAGGACGGCAGGCAGAGAGACAAGCACTGCACTACTAATATACCAATTCGAAGTAGAACGTACAAGTACCGCGCCCGAGAGAGACGCCGTGAAGCGAATACGAAAAAAAGAAAAACCGTCACCGGTCCCGCACACAGCTCAGCCGTACACGTATTACGGACCGCGTCGTTACGGAGCACGACCACCGCGCCAGAGACCGGGGCGACAGTCGCGCCAAAGGTCACGAAATAGGACACCCCGCCGGAGAGGGAGAACGCTCTCTCCAGAGAAGGGTTTCTTTGCAGAGACGACGCGGCGGAAGAGTCTGGGCGGCATCGTGGCGAGAAGATGCACGAGAGGCAGACGATGAAAGGAGACGACTGTGGGACGTTGCGGCAATGCGTAGGCATGCATGCGGCCAAGGCAGGGAAGGACGACAGCGGTGGAGAGACGCAGTTTTTTTTTTTTTCGCGCTAAGCAGGCGTGAAAAGAGCGCGCGCCCAGTTCTCCCGGGAAAGGGGGTCGCGGCGGGCGTAACGCCAGGGAACGCTGCAGATGCTACGCGCGCGGATGCCACGCGTGCGCCCTCTATTTGCTCAGCCGAAAGGGGTTTGCGCGGCGAAACCGCGGCGGAAAAAAAAAAAGGAATTAAAGAGAGGAGAAAGCAAAACAGGCCACGCGAAAAGCGCCTACGCGCTCCACGGCCCAAGGCAGCGCCTCGTCCTCGCGAAAGCTTAAATGCTTTCACTCTTACACCTATAAAGTAGTTGGCTTTCACCCAGGCACTTTTCTCCCCTAAAGAGCCTCCTAAAGCTGTAAAACGACGATTCGTGCTCACTAGCATCGACACCTGTCGAGCTTCGCGGGTGGAGTCGTGTTCGCCGCGGACGGCTTAGCGTGGTGACACCTGTCCGCCTCGGGTTTTTATTATTATTTCTGTACAGACACCGCTCGTTCGTTCCAGCGGTACAACACTGGGGATACTCGAAATGGGTGCCAGGAGGCATATGCTGCAATGACCTCTCGCACCAATCGTTGTACTGCGACGCTCGGTAGCTACATGACGGTCTCAAGAGCATACACACCATCGTTCTGCTTCCGCGTGCGATGTGTCAGGGGTTCAAAGTCAGCCTCGCCGATCGAATTTCGACGGGGTCAGAGCGGGAAAACGCTGGCGTGTGCGCAGATATCGATGCACATTCAGAAATGGAGGCAACAGACAGTCCGACAGAACAAAGGGAACGGTACGAGTTTCTACTTTCTCCCTCAATGAAGGCTAACAACGTCCGCCATGAATATCAGGACTGCTTCGGTGCGTGGCAGTGCAGCTCAGGTATATGCTGGCGACAAAAGATTACGCCCGCGTAAAACAGATATGGAGTAGGTCTGTCGTACACCTTTGCATGTACAATCAGCACCAGCGCCTATACTTATTTGCGCTCGGCCACTACGCCCATTGTTTACGGAAGCAAGCTCACACAGTGTGAAGCAGAGCGCCTGCCGTGACGGCGGGCGAGCACGTATGTACGTGAACTGAGCGATTTGTAAAAGCGCCGACCTTTTTCAGCTCGCGTCTAACAAGGCACGCGAAGTAGGGCTAAAAAAGAAACGCCCCAACCGAGCACTTGTGGAAGAGAGAAAAAGGCAGCGTCCAAGCAAAGACCACGCACGGCTATACGGAACGTGCAGCAGATGTACCTCGGCGATAATAATAATAATAGTAATTGGTTTCTTGAGAAAGGAAATGGTGCAGTATCTGTCTCGTATATCGTTGGACACCTGAACGGCACCGTAAGGGAAGGGATAAAGGAGGGAGTGAAAGAAGAAAGGAAGAAAGAGGCGCCGTAGTGGAGGGCTCCGGAATAATTTCGACCACCTGGGGATCTTTAACGTGCACTGACATCGCACAGCACACGGGCGCCTTTGCGTTTTTCCTCCATAAAAACGCAGCCGCCGCGGTCGGATTCGAACCCGGGAACTCCGGATCAGTAGTCGAACGCACTAACCACTCAGCCACCGCGGCGGGCGACATGTGGAGCGACCGCAGCTTCGGCACGCGCTGCACAGAACGGACGACGGTCCGGTGATCGAGCGGCCTCGGTGCACCGCGCGCAGCCCGCATGTAGTGCAACGGCGCCAAGGCTGTAGACGGTCAGCTGGGAGGGGGGGGGTCCCGACACAGACACAACACGCGCACGCAGCGTGGCCGGCGCGAGTGACAGCAACTGGCGGGGCCAGCAGCTGTGTCATTGGACCGACCGGTGCGAGGCCGCCCTTGAGGGAGACCCCGCGCCGCTCGCGGACGAAAAACAAACGAGGAGGAATGTACGCAAACAGAGCGAGGAAGAAGAAGAAGAAAAAGGACAACCCTAGGCGAGCACAGACCTCACGGTCGGCGCGGCGTGACATCGAAAACGAGACGCTTCGGGGTCGATACGTCGAGGCCGGCCACACGACGCCGCACTGCGAACGATAGAGAGGGACGAGAACACAAGGTCCGGCGTCGACGGCGCTGTCCACGGCGAAGGAGAATCGGAGAAATACGAAAGGTTCCCCCAGTAAGCACTTCTTGAACACGATGGGTATACGACGAGATATCTGCACAGCCCCCGCGTACGCCTGTTCCTTTGGTATTGGGGGAGGAGAAGAGAGTACTGTCGGCTTACCCTGGCACCGACAAAAAAAAAAAAAAAAGAACGGACGAGAGAGGCGAAACACATGCCCACTGCCGCCGCCCTTCAACAAAGTCACGACAAGGCCGAACGCTCCACGTTTTATTTGGTCGCAACAAGGGCGGTGGCTTGCTTGCACATGTGGAACAAATAAAACCGCGCGCACAGCATGGGCGCCGCGTCCCCGCGACCCTCCAAGGGCTGAACTACAGCCGAGAAAAAGATTCCTTTTCCGGGCATTTATAGAGCGAAGCGCGCACTGTCGGCGGAAGAAATTAAAAGCACCACGTTTACACCGCACAGCTACACACACGCGTGCCTCGGGGGGCCTGCTTCTTATTTATAGCCGCATTCCCAGGCGTCCTCCCGTACCAATCGGTTACCGGCGGCGCGGACGTAGAACCCAAGGCGGCAGCAGCGCGCACGCAGAATTTCACGCGCAATCTACGATTAGCCGCACAGCCTTGTCCCCCTACACACACACACACACACACACACACACACACACACACACACACACACACACACACACACACACACACACACACACACACACACACACACACACACACACACACACACACACACACACACACACACACACACACACACACACACACACACACACACACACACACACACACACACACACACACACACACACACACACACACACACACACACACACACACACACACACACACACACACACACACACACACACACACACACACACACACACACACACACACACACACACACACACACACACACACACACACACACACACACACACACACACACACACACACACACACACGCAAGAGCCACGCTGGAAGCAAACAATCATCACTGCCTCCTTCTGCACGAAACGTAAGCATCAACAAGTGCCGAGAGCGGCGAGCGCACGACTCGAAGACGGCGTCGTGTCTGCAGGTAAGCGCGTCGCATCCGCTTCACCGCGCACGACCAAACATCGCCGCCGCCGACCGCCCCAATGACAATGCCGAAGGCGAGCCGTGACTAACGACTTTCGCGTGAGCGCAGTCTCAAGCCAAGGATCTCACGGTGCATAGTTACACACACACACCACAGCCCTGCCTGCATGGCTTCAACGAGCCCCTGCAGACTCAGTTTTTTTCAATATCCACCGCTCATCATGCGGTAATTATCATGGCTGCAGCGCTGCGCTTACGAAGCTCCTGCGTCCTTCGAGGACACTGTTTTTTTTTTTTTCATTCACATCGCAGACTGCCGGTGCCACTTTATATCTGGTCTGTGCAAGTTCAGCCCTCTATGTACATCGGGCAGTTTGCGAGTCAATTCAATAAACACAGGACAACAACATTTGTTGCCGGGCTAGTTGGTTGCGACTTCGAAGACATAACGGCAGGAATTTGTTTCGATACGTACAGGCAGAGTCAGCGCCCGTCCTGTCCTGTCACTGCATGAAAGTGAGAATGGAGGAATTTGCGCTGCTATACATATATATGGACCTACAACAAACTTGCTGCACTTCACGGCTTGACAGCGTCGAATATTACCCCGATTCACAGTATAGCTGCTACCTGTTCGGCACATCTCACACAACTATGCCATCTCCACACTGAGTGCAACCTTCTGCACACAGGTTGGCGAACTGCACAACGCCTATAGTACATGCAATCAATGCACCCCAATTAGTCGGAGAAAGCCGGCGACAAACACCGGACAAATAGGCACCACTTGTGGCATCTCGCAGAAAAGAAAATAATGAACACAGTGTAATGTGCACCTATTAGATAAATTAATAAGATCCCACCATTTTGAACCGCCCCTGCACATCGATTCACAAAGTTGAACACGCTGGTTGTTTTTCAACGTATGTTGTAACGAGAAACAGTTACACAAGAAGGACAAATAAAAAACAACAGCATTTTGATTTGAAACTCAAGGGAAGTCTTTTACTCAAGGGGTGCGCGCCTTCAAGGAAAGCGGCGGAGAGAGGCCACATTTAGTTTTTCTCCACTTTTAAGCTCAGCAAAAGTAAGGCGCTCAGAGATGCTACGAGGAACCTCGGCCATGGCTTTAAGAGACGCTCTCCCGAACTGACATCACGCACGCGCTCCCACTGCAGCCGCGGGAAAAGGATCTCGCGAGGCGCACCCAGCCACCGCGGCCGACGGACACATGTCCCCGCGTTCTCGGCCCCGCCCAGCGACGCTGACTCGTTCGGGCTCCGCGCATGCGACCGATAAACACGAGGAAGCAGTGCAGCGAGCACCTCCATGTACAGAGACGGCAGCCGCCAAACCGCCCAGCCCAGACGTAGCAGGAAAGGCATAACACGACGGCTCCCGCGCGCCCCTTGTATCGTTACACATACGCAACACTTGGCTGCCCTCCAAGGCAGAGCTAAAATAGTCTCCAATATGTGTGCGCGCGTGTATTATGCGCGGAGCTATGACGCAGGCGACGCAAACACCCGCACGTCGAAGAGCGCGCGTCGCGCACAGATATAATGGAGCGCCGACCACCGTGCAAGTTATGGACGAGGAAAATGGGGGCGGCATAATAATCATGTCGCGAAACGAGACGAGGCTCCCCGCGGCGACGAAGACGGTGATCTGACGGGCTGCGCGGCTAATGTGAAGCACGCGCGCGTGCATCGAGAAAACGGCCGGAATGGCTGGCGCGCCGCCGCATCAAAACGCACGTTGTATACGACGCGCGCCGCTTTCGCGAACAGCGGCGGTGAGCTCCGATGCGACGGGCCGATAGTCGAGACGCGTAGAAGCTGCATAGCTAGCGCGGTGTTTGGAATCAGCTGGACTGGGACGACGAGAAACAACACTGGTATCGATCAACTCGACGAGTTCGTTATCCGCGTGATCGGCATACTCAACAGGAAACAAGGAAAAAAAAGAGTGGGTTTGAGGGGAGGGGGTGGAGGAAGGATCGGAGACTTGACGGCACACCTCTGCATGCCAACAATTTTATTGTAACGGGTCAGACCCCAAGTGATTAGGCTTTTACTAATGGCCCAAGCCTCCGTCACATTACTATATATGTACACACTTCGCTTGGACGAGACGAATGAATGATATTTGAGGTATTTTGGCCCGTGGGTAGAGCCCAGGACCCAATTGGATTCTGCCGCCTCCCTTGGCCTTCGGGCCAGTTTTCTCCTGCTCGCTGGGTTCGAGCTGGATAGCACTTCCCTACAATGCTCAGGTGTTGGGTTTCAAGACGATTTTTTTTTTTCAAATTCGATACAAAATTGCCTACAGCAACGAAGACGGCCTTCAGAAACGCACTTGAATGTCGATGAAGCTCACATGTTATTCGAGTATGTGGCGCGCCAGCAATCGTAATCGATGATCGCCACTTTTTGGCAGTGATGGAGCTGCTGCTTGGCAACCAAGGCACGTGTACCGGTGTGCAGAGAACGCCGCTCAGCATGCTTTGGAAAAACGAGCGCGATGCATTCGTACCGAGCGTCTGTGCACAGTTATATCCTTATCGCGCTAATTTACACGTCTACCTCGCATTGAGAACACGAAACAGAAAAACAACGTTGCTAATGCGGACAGCGTAGCCGGTCCAGTTAGCGCCGTGCTGAGATATTTGTTTCCCGTCGTTTCGTTTAGTTTGTTTATTGGGGTTGAACGTCCCAAAGCGAACCAGGCTATGAGGGACGCCATAGTAGAAGGCTCTCCGGATAATTTCGACCACCGCGGGGTTCTTTAACGTGCGTTGACGCAGTACACGGCAGTCTGTATTTCGCCTCCACCGAAAATCCTCGTCGTTAAGGGGGAACGGTAGTGTGTCTTCGGCCTTGGGCTGTTTTGCGTCACGCCCTTCGTGTTAACAGTAAATACTTTCCGGTAAAAAAGGCGGCACGAAGCGAACGTGCTAATGACTGCTTAATTAAAGTAAAGGCGCTGGAACGGCCAACAGGAAGACGGACTACAGGCCCCGAAATATTTTTTAGTCCACCAGAATTAACGAGGCGAACGCGGACCGCCGCAGCAGCAGCAGCAAATGCGGCCTAGTCGGCCTCACATGCATATCAAAGCCGGGCGACTCTCGAACCAGAGTGCTTCACGGGAAAAAAAAAGCATGGGCATAGTCGCTGGGCGTAAAAATATCTGCCGGCGTACATTTGAGATGGCCGAATATGTTAACACGTCGTGCTGCGTAGTAACCTTGCACCTACATACCAAATGGGAGAGCATTCAGGTACAGCTGTTCGTGTAAGCTGTTTGTCTTGCAAAAGGAAAATCTACATTGTTCGTTGCGTGCTGCATTTACGCTACAAACCGAAGTGACGTACAGGTGAGCGCGTCAGCTGCAACTACAGTCGCTTCACGCATGTGCAGACGACACGCAGCGAGATTATATATAAGCTGTCCCTGAAGGACGCGAAACTGTCAAGCTGTCCCACTGACGACGGCCTGTAAAACATGCACGGTATGCCATGCGCACGCATGACCGGTTCAGTACAGGTGCAATGACACCTGCGCGAAAATGCCCCGCCAGCTCTGGCTTTGCATGGAATCGGTTAAAGGCCATCGTTGCAGCTTGTTTGAGACACTTTTGTGCGCACACAACGGCGCTTCGGAGCTAATGCAGCATCGAAGATGCCTCAAAGCACTTCCTTTATCCCGTTCCTCCCTGTACCTCGACGACTCAGCTGTAACAACCGTAAAATATTTGACGGCTCCCCGGCTTCTCTACTGCCTTTAGCGCGTACTACTGCTGCTCGTGACTGGAAAAAAAAAAGTCGTGATAACCACCGTACAGTTGGTTCCAGCCAGGACGAGGTACCACCGTGCGTGTCGTAAAACCACAAAGTGAAAAGAGGCGGCCGCAGACACGAGCCTTTCCTTTTGTGCATCCAAAAGTTGAAAAAAAAGAAAGAGAAACAGCTCAGTGCACGCAGCAGGCTCGCAAAAATAGAGCGAACGCTGCTGCGGCCGCACAATGCAAGCAGCAGCAGCACCGGTAGGATCGGGGAAGCCATTGCTCACTCCGGGCACGTTGGTGCAGAGCGGCGGCCGACTGGGCGCGTGCGCCCTGTCTCCGATCGCGATAGCGGTCGCCGCCCTCGACGAGCCCAGTCCGCCCATGAGCCGAAATCAAGAGGGCTCCCTGCAGATACTACACGGGCAATAATACATCACCGCGGCCACTGCCCCCTCCTCAGTGCCGCTTCTCTGCGGCTGCTTACCCCCCTCCCCATTTATTTTCTTTTCTTCCATCTCTCTTCTTCGTTACCGCCGACAACAAACAGATCGAGGTCGGCGCGCACAACAGGCCGACGACGCGCCCCGCGGCAAGCGCGCACAGTCGAACGGGGCACGTTTAGTAGTGCCTTACGCGAAAGGAGAATGGGAGGGGCGTGCGAAAAACTGCCCACAATGCGTATCGGCAGGGAAAGGCCGCCGAGGACACGGGTGGAAACAGTTAGTCGCACGCGGAGGCGATTTCATTCGGGGTCCATTTAGCCCGATCCATCAGCATCGGCGCTTCTCGTTGAGTGCGGTCCACCCGCACGCGACGCCTCCTGCCCAACCGAATGGAGCTGTCCCATCGGGGGTATGCTGCGAAGTCCCTGCCGCGAGCAGACGTCAAAGCGGGTGCTCCCGACAACGACTGATCCCAGCACACGATGAGCAGCGTGCTTTTTGCAGCCGCTTATGCAGCTGAAAACACCACGCGCCGCGTATAGTTAAGTCCTGAGGCGTATATAACAGACACGCAAATTCGGGACGCGGTGCAAGCCCCGACGACGTTGGTTAGTAAGAGCACCTCTGCTTGGGACGACTCTCAGGAAGACACCTTTAGCAGCACGCTGCGGGGCGACGACCTGCGCATTGACTGCACTGCGCGCGAAATCAACGCCTAAGTACTGACCGAAAAAAAAAAAGGAGGGGGGGGGGGTGGTAGCACGAAAAGAAGCACTCCAGGTAACGGTCAGGGCATATATTAAATGCATTCACACGCATTACTAGGGCGCGTGGCGCTCGATAGTGAACTAGGCCCACCCCTGGACTGGACGTGAACTGCGCACTATAGAGACCTGTTCGGTGATACGACACGATCGGCACGCGTGTTCATGTACTGTCCGCGGTTAACGAATGCTTTTAGTTACCTGCCTCACTGCGTAACGGGACCGTTACGTGTCACAGGTGGACTCCGGGATTGGCGCCCAAAGTGAGCCTGCGCCTATAGCCGTACACAGCCTCTACCGAGCGTGCGTGTCAGGCCAGACGGCCAACAAGTTCCTCTCTGTTCAAAAGAAGCAATACACAGTGCAGGATGGCCCCATGAATGACCGCATAAGTGGGGGCCGCAATTACTTAATTTGCGCCTTCGAAGCTACGGGGGGAAGACTGGGCGTCCACATCGTTGCACAGCAGCAAGCAGGCGCTGCATGCCGTGCGCACCGGCTTCCAGAGATGCTGCATTCACAACATGAGCCTCCCCACTTCTCGAGGAGCTGTCACGAGTGCCAAGGTCAGCGCCAGTGTGGGCGTCAGCTGCTGCCCCCCCCCCCCCCCTTTTTTTTTAACACTCCGCTGGGAAAGCCGCTATACACCAAGCAGGCGTACCCAGTGCCGGCAGTCCGCGACGGCACGCGCGCTAGCTGCAACCGGTGGCCGTCCGTGGCCCCGATGTCACGCTCGGCGCCTGCCAGGAACACCCATTTTTCCGCAACAAGATGGGTGCGAACACGCACGTGTCTCCGCCCCCCTCGCACCCGCCGCAGCCACCTCCACCCCTCACAGTGTTTGCTTCGGACAAACCGTTCTTTACTTCCGAGAAAGGCGTCGAGTTTTGCTCGACGTTGTCCCTGTGTACAGCAAGGACGGCGAGATGAGGTACCGCGTCACTCCTTTCTTGCGCACGTGCCCACAGTGGGGGAGAAGGACGGGGGCTGACATGGCCGAGGTACGCATGCATGTCCATCCAGCGTGCGGGGTCGTGACCTCGTACGCCGTTAGAGCCGCGGGTGACGAGAAAATAACTGTAGGGAGCCGCCGCCAGTGTGGAGGAAACGAAAAGGCAGAATTCGACGGCGTGCCTCGAAGGCGACCTCTGGCGTTGCCGCGTAGCGTCGAGTTAATTGCGAGTTTTGCGGTGTCGAGAAAGAAAAAGGAAAAACCGTGCGATGCTCCGACACAAGCTGCAGCCGGCAGCGATCCTCGACTCATGCACAGAGGCGCCAAGACCGATGGATGCCAACTCGAATGACTATACTTTAGTAGCGTCCCGGGTATAAGAGCTTTTCCTTCAAGCTCAATCAGTCGGAGAGGAGTGAAAACGAACAAACAGGCGGAGAACCGCAGGAATCGCGGGGAGGAGGAGGAGGAGGAGGAGGAGGTATGCATGTAGTCATTCGCGGAAGAAGAAAAGCCTGCGCTTCAGACACAACGCGACGCTAAGCGCGCACAATCGCAGGATTGTGAGCCGGAGGTCACGAAAAGAAACGAGAGTGTAGGCGCAAGGCAAGCAGAACAAGACAAGAGGAAAGAACAAAAAGACGGAAGCAGAGAAGCCCAGTCAAAGCATTCGAGCTCAGCTCGTCCGCTCGCGAGCACCTCTGACACCGCTGCCAAGCGCCGAGATCGTGACACGCGTACGGATTGCATCGCGACACCGGGGGCGGCGGTGAGGGGGGGGGGGGGGGGGGTGAGGCTTTTTCACTCGGCCGCAACCGCAAACGGTCGCCGCACAGCACGACTTCCGGCGTTTAGAGCCACGAGGGGGAGCCCTTTTGTCTTTAAGCCTGGTGTTGCTGCACCGTGTAACCTTAGCTCGTTTCACGCCCGCGCCCGACATCGCCCGTCGACCCCCTGCGTCGACCGTTAACGCGATCGGTAGGCAACCTTCCGGCCGCACCGCCACCAACCGCGGGCCCCACAACGGCTGCCGCACCGCTCGGCGGCGATAACAGGCGCCGACCGCCAGGCGTTCGCCCCCGAGGAAGTCATTAAGGCTGTTCGGTCAGGGCAGCCTGTAGTCGGGAATGGCGCGTTCTGATTGCCCCTGCCTCAACGTCACCCTTCCGTCAGTGTTGTTTTTCTCTCCAGCTAGTTCCATTGCAGTTTAAATCACGGCTCCTATCATAAGTGCACCCGCTCCGCGTCCGACAAGGGCGGCGTCAAGGAAAGGAGAGCCATTAGTGAAGACTCTTCTAACGATCGCGGTTCCCGGCGCGATAAGGCCGGCTCTCTCGGGGAGTGCAGGCGCGCCTGTGAGCCGAGCAGAGAGACGCGGTGATTTGAATAGCTCGCTGTGGCCAGGGGTGCAGTCCGTGATGCGGCTCTCTAGTGGGCAGATGGACAACCCGCGTTGGGTGAGCGACTAATTTAGATGGAGCCGCCCCGCAGTAACAGCAGCGCCACAACGCAGTGAGCAGAGGAAGCAGCTTCGTGGAGGACACGCCGCGGATTTGCGGCGTCACCTATCGTCGCGGACCGCGGTACACTGTGCTCTCTTTACGCAGGCCCGTTCGAACTGTCCAGGCGTTTCGTGCATCCTGCCGCAGCTTTGTCAGAGATGAGTCCGATAACCGGACGGGACGATCATATAGCGATCCCCCGACACCGTGATTCAAGTTATCCGCTCAAAGGGGGACGCATTGCTCGTACAATGAGGTACGGCATCCGTAAGGATAGAAATGCCTCGAAGGGTGAGGACAAGGGTTCTCCTCATCTTACATAGATTTGGAGCTCAAGGGATGCCACAAGTGTTCCGTCACACGGCTTAGAAACAAACGGAGTAGCCTGGCTACTTTTGGTAAAGAATGTATACATATTCTCACCACAGTACTTCGCGCAGATATGGAGCTGACATACAGCAGGAAGGAATTTGTAGCGGCTTCCGTTCCCCCCCCCCCCTCTCTCTCTCTCTCTCTCTCTCTCTCTCTCTCTCTCTCTCTCTCTCTCACACACACACACACACACACACACACACACACACACACACACACACACACACACACACACACACACACACACACACACACACACACACACAAACGCGCGATAAAGCTATTACTGACGTCGGGCTACGTAACCTCTCCTTATACTGCGGACAAAGAGACAGATAAAAGCCGTTTCTAGCGCACTCGGCCACTCTCCTCGCGAGTCGGAACAAGGGCCGAGAAACGGTCCGCCGAGTGTCGCCACTGGGCTCGAACAAGTACACACGCAATACTAACGACACACGCGCCTGTGTGGCCGTTACTAACGCGCTCCGTCGTCTTCCCTTTGGCTTTTGTTGTTCTTCGTGACAGGAAGCCAGAGTGCAACAACGCAGCGACGAGGGCACACGCAAGCGCCCCCTTTGTTCCAGACGGCGGCGGGAGCGATTAAAAAGCCGTCCTCTTCCTTCGGGGGCAGCAACGGCTAAAGCCGGCGCAGCGAAGCGGCACGCGACGGCGAACAAAATTTCGGTTGCCGCCGACACCACGCCCCCTCTGTCGGAGAGGTGAGGCGAGGGCGCGGCTGGATCGGGCCGCCCCGAGGTGACCGCTTGGCCAGTCACTCGTGCCGAGAAAACAACCTCCCGAGAAAAGCAAAACAAAGAAGAAGGAAACTAAGTGGGAGGCGACGGAGGAGAGAGAAATCGTTACGAGAAATGAGGGGAAGCGGCGTACAGATCGGATCTGCAGGACTCGGCCACCACTGTACACCTGGAAACAACGCAACTGCACGGCGAGGGCGCGACGCGTTTGAATTCCCGACCAGCGGCCCAATTAACTGACCCAGCAGAACCTTTACCTTCCGCGGGCTCTTCGAAGAGGGCTGGTTGCCCAGAAGCCTTGCAAACATTTGTCCTTTCAACGAATATCTTTAATAAGTTCCTTTAATAAACTCACTGCTTGCAGAGTAGTGAGTTCATTATTCTTCAGGTTTCCTCGAAGTTATTCGAGATTTTTCGTTAACGACGCGGACACCGACACCGGATTTTCTGGAGAACGGGCCCTTCAACGCTATCACGTTAAAATTCGCAACGCGGTGTTTTCTTCACTTATTTAGTCAGCACGCGGCGACCGCAAGCGTCACGTTCCCGCAACGTACAAGCACCGAACACGACGGCTCATGAAACAGCGCAAAACGCACCCGGCCTTTGCGCAACACAATCAGCTATTTCGACACAATGAGGGAGGGGCAGAGGGGCATCCTACACCTGATGCGCCAGTGATACTCGCAATCAGCCAAAAACACGGAAATGCCCTTTCTCCTTCCTGTCCCACAACGTCGCTGATCTCCCCCAACACCAACCAAAACATGCCGCCAGCACGGCCTGCGCATCTGCCGTGCCACCGCACGACAACGCGACCGAATCGGTTGGGCAAGAGGAGCCTGCAGGTGCAGCAACGACGGCGTCCCCGTCAGCCAGCGCGTGTCGTCACAGCGCCACGCGACTTTGCGGCCGTTGATATCTGCACACGCACAGTGTCGCCACTCACGACAACGTCCTTTCCTGTTTGCCGGTCCCACTGTCCGGAAGCGGAGCGGCAGGCGCAGTGAACGGCAACACCGCCTAGATGTCTGTTGTGCGACTGCGTGTTTGTGCAACACCACCTATGGGGAACTTGCGCTGAAGTTTGTGGTGCCGATTGCAGCGCCATAACACACTGCCTAGCGAGGAGAGCAAGCAGTTTTGGGTAGTACTCTTAGTAGTTTTCCGCGCCACCTTCAGGCGCTTATTGGCGTGAGCCTCCGCGCTCTGTCGAAGGCGCACGTGCCGTGCGTCAGCTATCTGGGCTACGCCGAGAGAAGCTAGGCAATGAATGCTGTCAGCCAAACGCGGGTATCTAATCGCGCAGAATGTGTTCTCGCGTTTGCAGCGGCCCAAGCGGCTGACAAAAGCAGTTTTGAGTCACCGAATGGAACGATTGCAGTGCCACCTTGGCACCGCAGGTTCCCCACAGGGAATCTGCGGCGCCGGTATGAGGGCGTCGTTTAGTGCGCGAAGATCTGCGCATGTGTGCGCAGCTGCTATAGCTGTTGTTTGCAATGTTCACATCAATCAAGTCACAGTTACATGTTCACGTAAAGGCGAAGCACAGATCACATTCCAGTTTAGAGCCCACGGGTGTTTGCTTCTAAGCCATGTCGAGGGGCTCCTGTATAGCATTATTGAAAGTCCTACCCGTCTGAGGGGCCAAAAACCTTACCTCCGGGAGATTTGGAGAGCTGAGGATGCAATGAGAGCCACACTGTGTGGCTCGCAAGCAAACCGCCTGGGCTCTAAACAGTACGAACAACAGCTAGTATATCTACGGGAATAACGCGAACCTAAACAGAACAGTGACGAGGAGTCCGAGGGCCACGCGTCGAGTAATGTATACAGCGGCTAGTCGACCAAGGGTCCTCGGGTTGCGGTTTGTTACAGCGGTTTCTCCCCGAGCCATCCATCGGAGTGCGCACGAAGTGGCAATCGACTGAAATAGCGCTCCCCCTCAACACACCGGATATAACCGCGCGCAATCAAAATGTAGTGTAGGTCGTGCGAAGCCACTGAGCCGAGATACGCTTCAAAAATGACTCACAGCGCAAGTGCACAAACACAGCAAAAGGCAGTATATGTACGGCATCGCTTCCCGGCCGCATCCAGCACGGGCGTGCGCTCGAGCATGGCACTTGCATTCCGAGACTGCGGAAGCTGAGGCTGCAACGCGTTTTGCTGCTTCCGGCAGGACGCTTCTCGGCAGTGCGCGCATGCGCCGTGCACTCCCGACGTGCGCGTTGACGCTCGGAAGAGAGACACCACCACCGAACGACGCCGCCATACGCCCAGCAGGTGCGCAACGCGCCGACGTCAAACGCTCTCCCTTCACGCCCCACCAGAGCGTGTCGGCGCAGAAAGCGCGCGCGCGATGAGAACCGATTCGACGCGATGGGCTTCGGTAGCCGGCAGGGCGGGTACAGAAAAAACAGAGCATCGTACATCTCTCGTACTCTGCATAATAATGGGAAATAGCGCCGGTGATGGCCACCGAGACGATTACTACAAACTGCCACTGACACGATACCACGTCGATCTCATTATGCGGATGATGGGGATAGCCCGAGTCGCTTTGGAACGTTGAACCACATTAACCATTGACCAGATGAGAGGAATGAAAGCCTAGCTGAACAGAAGCGTAGTTAGATGAGAACAGTGTACCCTTCAGGCCTGTTTTCGCAGGATTCATGCTTTCCGGTGCGCCCACGGTTACACATGTGCAACAAGGATTCGCGCTCGAGGTTTCCGTTAGGCAGAGAGAGAGGGAGAGCGGTTCATGATACAAAATGACATAGAGGTCGGCCTGAAGGATCATCGTCAAGGCTTGTTACCACATTACGGAGAATTCTGCAGAGCGAAAACACTCATAGCAAACCTTGCTTTCGTTGTTTTGTTTTTATTTTCATTTTACGCTTACATGTAATACCGCACGCAGCGCCACTCCAAGGCTATGTGCCCGAAAAGGTGCTGCGATTGCCTTTGCCAAAGGTCATCGCAGTCGACTGCACTGCTAAGCAGGAAGCTAGCGATGCGCATTGTTCGCAACTCCGCACACAGACGACTCAGTTACCGCGAATACACCCAAGCTAGGAAGAAAAAAAAACAGGTGCGTTCAGGTCACTGACAAGGCCGCACGGTTGCAGGAACGACAAACATTGCTAATAAAGTTGGGCGGAATCTCCGCTGACGGTTCGTAAATACACCGCTTGGACCACGTCCGCCGCGTTCATGCAGGAGCCCCATCGCACGCCGGGCAAGAGCCCATGCGAAGCGCAGAAGTACGTACACTATCGGGGACGAGCGAAACGGGAAAGGGAGAAATCAAACTGGAACACAAAAGAGCGTAGAAGAAACAACTGCCGGAGAAGAAATACCACAGGGGTTTGTCGTTGTCGCCTTCGGGTAGCCGCAGACACCTCCGCGTTCGAGGATGAAATTAACCACGGAAGTGTTCACACTCCCTGCGCTTATCAGTCCATTATTTGCGTTTCATTCACCCTTGACAGAATACATACAGAACGTCGGCCCATAGACGGAACGGGCAGGCGACGCAATGCCGTTGTGCGAAATAATAATATTAATAATAATAATAATAATAATAATAATAATAATTGGTTTTGGGGGGAAAGTAAATGGCGCAGTGTCTGTCTCATATATCGTTGGACACCTGAACCGCGCCGTAAGGGAAGGGTTAAAGGAGGGAGTGAAAGAAGAAAGGAAGAAGGAGGTGCCGTAGTGGAGGGCTCCGGAATAATTTCGACCACCTGGGGATCTTTAACGTGCACTGACATCGCACAGCACACGGGCGCCTTAGCGTTCTGCCTCCATAAAAACGCAGCCGCCGCGGTCGGGTTGGATCAGTAGCCGAGCACCCTAACCACTGAGCCACCGCGGCGGGTTTGTGTGAAACTTCTGAGCGGTTTTCCTCGACTGCATATTACCAGCGCCAAAGCGAAGGAAAACGAAAGATTACAGGCGTGCGTGTAAAGAGGGGGGGGGGGGGGGGGGGGATAAACGGCGAATGTTCAGGGACAACGAAAACCGGAGGTTGGGGATAGAAGCAAGAAATAAAAAAAAAACGAAATGAAGCGTCCGCAGTGTTCCAAGGTAGCGAAAAAAAAAGAAAAAAAAACGGCTTAGCAGGAGCATGTTTCTTTCATCTCCTGTGTTAGTTGCGCACGCTGGCTCGCAGCGCTCATCCAGCGCTGGCTGCGGCGTATAAATACACTACAGCGCCTACTGGCAGGAACGATGACCGTGCGCAGCTTTTCCTGCACGCACACAGCACGGGATCGAGCTGCAGGAAACCGCCAACGCGCATATGTCCCCGCTTTCACGTCTCACTCACGCGCGCACGCCTGCCGCACGGCCGCCTCAACTATAGACTGCAGTGATCGTACAGCGCATACGTATAGGCGTGCGCCACTGTATGCGTCCCGCACGCATTTCAAGGCGGCCCCTTCGTCTTTTCCCCGTGCGTGTCCGCCTGAGCGCTATTAACGTACTACGCTATACACAGCGCATGCAAGGGGTAAGCAGTATATGCAGCGGCGAAAGCGACAACATCGTGAGCGTTTTTCCTTTTCCTATAGACACCGCGCTGTTTTATGCCGAGACCCGCCTATGATTGCTTTTCTTCACGCCATACTGGGCTTAATAATCAAAGAAACCAAAATGCGGCGAAATGAAGACGTTTCGAGTCGTTTTCTGTTCCTTCTTTCGCGGAACATCGTTTCATTCCGCGTCTTTCTGAGATTTTTGTCCATTCGAACGCGCACTATAACCGCGCAGCGCACCGTTCGACGGGCGGGTCTTCAAGAAGGTGTTCCGGAAACCGCGAAGCCGGAATTCCAGAAGATGCGGGCGGAACGCGCACTGACAATGCAAGAGGAAAGAAAGCACCCTCTACACACTTCATCCTTCTCTCTCTCTCTCTTGCACCAAAACCATCCGCAGTGGCGCATTTCACACCCTTCGAGAGTGTCCGCGTATATCCACACCGCACGCAGCGAGTCGTCTGTTCTTTTTAGCTCCGACTCGGCGAGTCCTTTTCCGAGTTCCTTCATGCATGCGCGCTCGATTGCATGCAGGGAGAGACCGGCGTCTCACGAATGGAGGAGAGAGATGAGATTCGAAAGGATTCGACTTCTTCCTCAAAGCATGCTCACTGAAAGAACATTTACAGTGTGCGCAAGTCGTGACCCACGACTTGAGCTACCGAAACGCGCCTGTATACAGACGACCGGGTTTCCGTATAGGTGCAGGATTATAGCGATGGCTTCGAATGCGCGCCGACACTCTTCGCCTTATTTTTCTCTCTCCCCGAAAACCGATGTACGCGTGCACGCGCATACACATACAGAACTTCTTCTCGGGCGCAAGACGTTCAGTTATAATAATAATAATAATTGGTTTTTGGGGAAAGGAAATGGCGCAGTATCTGTCTCATATATCGTTGGACACCTGAACCGCGCCATAACGGAAGGGATAAAGAAGGGAGTGAAAGAGGAAAGGAAGAAAGAGGTGCCGTAGTGGAGGGCTCCGGAATAATTTCGACCACCTGGGGACCTTTAACGTGCACTGACATGATCCCCAGGTGGTAGAAATTATTGCGGAGCCCTCCACTACGGCACCTCCTTCTTTCACTCCCTCCCTTATCCCTTCCCTAACGGCGCGGTTCAGGTGTCCAACGATATATGAGACAGATACTGCGCCATTTCTTTTCCCCAAAAAACCAATTATTATCACACGGGCGCCTTAGCGTTTTACCTTCATAAAAATGCAGCCGCCGCGGTCGGGTTCGAACCCGGGAACTCCGGATCAGTAGTCGAACGCCCTAACCACTGAGCCACCGCGGCGGGTCGTTCAGTTATTCACGAAACGCGTCTGGTGTCGAAACGAGTTCAGTTATTAACGAAACGCGTCTGGCGTCGAAACGAGTGGCGGTGAAAACCCGAAGCCCAGAGCTCAGCTAAACAGTTTCCCGTCGCACGCGCTTCTGCCACCCTTCCGCATATACCGCTACACAAATGCGAGAGCCCGCCAGCCGGTCCTCTCAACACGTCCATCTCCAGCCGATCGCTTGCGCATCACGCCAACGGTGCTTAGCGCCGCGTGCACCCGCACCGACGTTCAGATCATTTGGGCAGCTGCAACCAACCGCACCTGCGTCGACAGAGAGAGAGAGAGAAGCGGAGCGGCCGTACACCACCCGTCGACGTATATCGTCCCAGTTTATTCAGGCTTACATTTCCTTATTTATTCGTCTCGCTCAGGGCAGCACCGGCGGCGAATAAAGAGGCGCAGTTTAGCAGGGAACAGGCTCGGAATGAAAAGGCGCGCCCGTTTCTATCTACCCGAATCCATAATACGCGCACCACATTCAACGGGAGCGGGCCGTTCAACCTTGTACGGCGGGAGCGGTGGATTCGATGCGCCGATTGCGACAATGTGTACGCGCTCCCGAAACCCACACGCAGGCTTTACGCGGAGGCTGCGGCGTCGTATGCGGTTACATACTGGCGGACTTGGTCCGCTCCGCGGTGCAGGGGGGAGGATGCTCGGGATGCTCGATCCGCGCCGATTGCCCGCGTTTCTGCGCCCGCGTCTAGACAATCGCGCGCGCATCGCCGACACGTCCCGCGGAAGAATGAAGAGGCGGCGGCAGACGCCTCGGCCCCTAGCTCTCCGCACGCCGAGGAAAATTGCCGGTTTGCCCTGTTGGACGCCCGTAAAAAAGAAAGGATCGGGCACCATACGCGCCGACCACGCGGCACATAACCTAGATAACGAGCAACGGCACGCGAAGAGCGGGCTAGAACGGCGCGGGGCCTCGCTCCGAAAACTGAGGCCGACAACCCGCGGGGCTATAAAAGAAGTGTTGAAATCCAGCGAGGAATGCCGCGCCGACAACGACAGAAATAAGGAGCCCTCCTCGGCGAGAAGCTGAATGGAAGCAAAGCAAAGGAGAGAAGAGACGCGAGGTCAACTGGCGGCCATCGGAAGCTGTCCATGCCACGGCAACGGGGATTCAAAGGCCTTCCCTCCTCCTTTCGACAAAAGGCCACTTTCGCCCCCGACGCGCCGCAATCACGCTGACGGTGCGGGCTGTCCTCAATCGTGGCTTCGCGCGGCCCAGGAACGACCACGACCCTCGCGTGTACTGCGTGTTTAGGTCGCCCAGCTGCGGGAGACGTCGGCAGTAGTGGTGAGGGAGAAAGGAGGTAAGGGTGACCGCAAGTAATGTGCAGGCGCTAAATTCGAAGCTGGGTGTGTGACTCGAGGCAAATCGAGGCTATAACCTTCACAGCTCGGGTCGGTCTCAGAGGCTGTAACCCTCACAGGCTGAGACCTTCACAGGTCACATACGGGCTGTCGGTATCACCCGAGACATCGCGAGACTTCCCTATTTCGGTGGCTTCCTGATTTCGGCTTTCCTATATAGTCTGTAAAATGACTGAACAGAGTGTACGCAGTGTGTACAGTGTTTTACAATGCGTAACATGCAATTAAAGGTTACAGCGTAACCTGTAATTACTCACGACCGACGGTAAAAATGAAGCGCGCAGTGTATAACACTTACGCCGCTATAAGGTAACTTACACGTTCCAAAAATACATGTGCGCGAAAATTTGAAAACGTGCAGCTCTAGTGAGGGTTACTAGAGTGTATATCCCATCATAACCAGTTAGTCTTCATTATCTTATGCTTCCCTCTTACGCTCTTAAAGGGACACTAACGCAAATTGAAGTACACCTGCATCAATACGGTACCGCGTTCTAATCCCAAAAAAGACCACTCTCACTGAAAACTGCGCCTTTACACAGAAAACGCCACAAAACGTAATAGAGACGTAGCCATCACCTGCCGATTTCGCAACTGCCCGCGTCAACACCAGTTATTCGGCGCGCCGGGTCCCAGAGGCTGTATATAGGCTACACCGCCATTAACTTCAAAACGGCGGCAACCTGTTACCCTCGGTGTGGACGTCACGAGTTCTAATTGAGCGACGGGAATATATTTTTAAATTCATTTTTTTTTTCAGTCATAAATGCGTCTTTTGATGTTGGACAAACGTCAACACAGCCAGAAAATCTATTTTTAATGAGATCACTAACTGGATGGAGCTGTCCTCAATGCGCATTGAAGTCTGCGCGCCAGAAATAGCGACTCTTATCGTTTCCTCGCATTCAGAGTTAAGCGTCCAACCTTTCGGTAGTGCGGTCAAGCACACTGTGTTCTCGACCCTATATCGATACGGGCCAACTCCATTTGTCCTCCGTGTCCCATTAAAGGCTATACAGGCCAGCAAGGCGTGGCGGCGGGTGGCTTGCAGTTGCCCCCGCCTACACACTGCCTGACCTTTCCAAAGGGCGTGGTGCGCTGCTTAACTCAATTAATTAGGTGCGCATGCATACGCGGAGCTGCATTTTGTTTCCATGATGTCCCCTTGGATGTCACACAACTACCGGCTGTGCACAGCGGGTCTGCGTGGCTACTTCGTAATGTCTCGCGCTCTCGAATCGTCTGTAACAAATGTCACACGAAGCGCTTAGCATTCTGCTGCGAAAGCGTGCACCGACGTCAACGATTTGCCCCATTTGTCATTTTATAAACGCTAGCACTGACGGATTGCGTGGGATGTGGTGCAGATAAATGAGGCCGTGCTTTACGTTAGACGACAGCTGTACGTATAAACACACGTTCGCTGTAGATAACCGGTATTCCTTGCCCTATACGGGAAGAAGTGTCGGGAGCAAAAGTGGTGCACACGCGGTATACCACGCGAGCTTAGGTTAGACAGCATTTCCGCGAAACTTTCAAAACATGATTGGATTCTAGCTCCCGTTCTTGGCAATCTCGTTTTCCCGAAGCCGAGCCGTAGCTGACGGCGCAACATGATGTAGAAACTCAATGCGATACTGGTGCCGAAACTGAAGTCGACTCCGACTGATGCCGAAACTCAAGTCGAATCCGACTGGAGCCGAAACTCAAGTCGATTCCGATTGATGCCGAAACTCAAGTCGAAACGAATGAAGAATAAGGGGCAAAATTTTGTCCCAAGTTCTTTCGTACGCAATAATAAGAATAAAAGTCTCCGAGCTCGATTTATTTAAAGGCATGTCGATTCGCTCGTTTCGATCCGGGGAGCTCATATGCGGCGAAAACGCTGAAAGACGTCGCAAGAACAACCAGACACGCGACAGTGCGTGGTATAGACCGCTTTTGCTCTCCGTGATACATCGCACACAAGGCCAGGAGCTTAGCACCAAGTGGAATAAGATAAGGTGAACGATTTTAGAACCCGAGATAGATTCAAGACAAAGTCAAGCACGCTCTACACCAACAAGCGCACCGTGTAGATCACGAAAGAAATAAACCCGCCCGAAAGGTCAAGAAGAACGAGAGAACGAAAGAGTAAGTAAGAATGGCACCATTAGTATGCACAAGAATATTATAATTCACCTCTTGGTTAGGCACGCAGGAGTATACACGCACTCTTTATATATAGTGCTGCTTTCAACACCGCGGCATCGACGCCTAGCCTTAAGTGCAAAGCTAACAAGAGTAGGTCAATAAACGCGGAGAGATTATTTATTATTCACTTTTCACGAGCGTAAGCAAATAACGTTCTTGCACTTCGGCCCCTCCAAGGTGCAGCCGCCGCGGCTGGGATCGAATCCACCGAACCAGTGTGTCCAGTAGCCGAGCGCTACATAGACTCAACGAGCCAGCTCGACGGGTAAACGCGAGGAACAAGTTTTCGCCCAACTCTTCCTTCAGGCGTAAAATAGGCGATGAGAAGAAAACTGAAGACCTGTATCAATGTTCTTTCCCTCTCTTTCTCTCTCTCTCCCACACACGCGCGCGCGCACACACATGGATGACGAAGAGAGGAGCTACCGCCAAGCAGCGACGTCACGCCATCCCCTCTCCTCTTTTCTCCAGTTCTCCGAACGCCTCGCCAGGCCTCGCCTCAGTCCCGAGATTACACTTATTTCGTGAGTCGACTGTAGCCCCGAGACCGGTCCAGTCGCCGCGGTCAAGCGAGCCATCGGCGACCGAGATCGAAAGTTTGCTGGGTGTCTCCCGCTCAACCATCGAGCCCGACATTCATCTCCATCCGCTCTCACGGCGGTCCCCAGGCAGGCGTGCACAGAGAGTGCCTGCGGACCAGTGCTCAGATGAACGGGAGGAAATAGAGGGGAGGGGGGGGGGGGGGGGGGGGGCTGCACGCGGGTAGCGGGCATAATCAAGCGACGCCGATTTTGTGGTAGGAGAGAAGGGTACACCCCCTCCCCCTCTCGAACGTTCGTTTATTCCATTACCCTCGGGTGCGTCACAAACCGCGACGCCGAGAGGAGGAGGAAGGAAACGAAGGGGTAGCAGCTAAAGGGAAACGGAGATGGAAAGAGAGATGCGAGAAGACGGGACGCGACAGGCAGCACGCAGAAATGGTCCAGGCGCGCCGAAAATAGTGGACTGG
Organism: Amblyomma americanum; assembly: GCF_052857255.1. NCBI lineage: Eukaryota > Metazoa > Arthropoda > Arachnida > Ixodida > Ixodidae > Amblyomma > Amblyomma americanum. The sequence goes on from NC_135502.1 coordinate 55,607,126, forward strand.
GCGGCTAATGCAATCCGATCGTCAGACGCCGCCGGCGCGCTGGCGAGTGGTCTGCATTTACGTAATGCCGGCGTCGTATCGCGTCCAGCTTGCCCTCTGGCACCGACGCCGAGCGATTTCCCGGGATGGACGCGAGACGGACGACCGAAACAAACAAGAAAAGAAGACATGCACTGCCGCCGCTTCCAAGAAGAGCCGGCAGCCTTCGCACGGAAGACGAGCAACGGCGACCTCCTCGAATTTACAAGAGCGCAGTGCAGGCGCGTACTGCCGCATTACGACAGAGACCTTTGGGTCATCCCCCACGCTTATTACTAAGTCAGTGAGCGCGGGCGAAAGCGCCTGCGATGCGTTTGCAGATGAAGTTCCACGCGTCTGAGGTTAGCCCTTGACGAGGAAGGGGAGAGCGCGTATAGAGTTACGATGCCCTCACACGGCGACCGACCGATCGAGCGCATTGTGAGCGCAGCCTAACATTATATGCGGTGCGAAACACAACGCCTGCATGCGCCTTTATGCCACCCAAGCTAGGAATCACTGGAGAACCGAGCCGCACAATACGACGCCAATAGCTAAACATCTAAACTATAGCTAAACATTAAAAAAAATAGCTATACAAAAGGAAGGGTTAGCAGAAAGGGAACGGAACCGCCCGAGGCAACACGACGTCAAAACATGGCAAACGGAAGGCGGAAGCGGTCGCGAAAATGGAAGCGACGGATGCACGTTATTCACTTAACACCCGATATGGTGCGCATAACGTATGTATACACTTTCTTCGCAGATATTGGCCGGCGAAAATACACGTTCTGCAGGCCCAGCAGCAGGTGTTGAACAATGCAAATCGTAAATGACCAGCCGTGCACGAGATATTTGAGCGCCCCGTTCTGGCCATTTGCGTTTGTGCTGAGTTGACTACCTAGAGCAGAAATTAGTGGAGGAGCGCTCTTCTTCACCAGTACTACGACTCATGTCTCGTTCCCTATCCTGACTTTTTTTTCAACTTCCGCCCCCCCCCCCCCTTTCCGCTTTTTTTTACCTCGTCACAGGAGTAAAATGAGCACAAATTCTGCATCTCATGTAAAGGCTTCAAGCGAGAGCGTCTCGACTCACGTAAAAGCGAACTGGCCCAGCATGATGCACGTATTTAACGGATCTATCTCGTGGCAGCTTTGGAGTTGAGCAAAATTTCCAAGTGGGTGATGAGAAATACCTCGCGAATTTTCTTACTTTTTGAATGTTTTGTCTTGCGCTCTTGTCTGTATTGTGGTGCGAGAAAATGAGAAATGCAAACGGCAGATCTCCTTCGCCTAATTATTAACGCCAGTCCATGAAACGCTGTTTTATTTCAGACAGAAGAAAGAGGGAAAGTACCAAGACGGCAAATCGTGCAAAGCAAACATGTCTGCTCAACGAAATGATTAGACGCCCGCATTACACAGAAAGCGGCTGCACCAGCCTGCGAATGAAAACAATCGCTGATAGATCAACGCCAAAAAAAAAAAAAAAGTTTCAGAGGCCTGTGACGCGACACGTTGTTTAAAACAATAATACCTCAGCTCTTACGCGTAGAAAGACTGATGCGTCGTCGATGGAAAACAGGCAAGAAATCATATGCCACTGTTTAAGTACAACCTTTGTCCGTAAAGTTCCGGGACTGAGTCCTTTAAAAAAAATGCGTTTAACATCGAAGTCATTTGTGCAAATCCCCTTCGAAATAGTCTCCCTTGCAGTCTATACACAGCTTCCAACGCTTCCTGAGGCCTTGGAAACAGTTGGAAAACGCTTCTTTTGGCAGGGCTGTCAGCTCCTTTGTCCTGGCGTCTTGAATGGCCTCCACGCTCCCCATCCAGCGACCTTTTAGGGCTCTCTTCAGACGAGGAAACAGGAAAAAATCGCAAGGGGAGAGGTGAGGCGAGTATGGCGGATGGGGAAGTACGGTAATGCTGTGCTTGGCGAGAAATTCTGTGTCGCTGATAGAAGTGTGCGGCCTTGCGTTATCGTCCATGGAGAAGGCTCCATTGTACAGATGCCCATAAGTCAGGGCGACGGCGTCGTAGTGCATCACGCATGTGTTGGAGCACGCGGATATAAAACTCCTGATTCACCGTCTGCTCTTGTGGGGCGATCTCGTGGTGTATGACACCTCTGGCATCGAAAAAAACTATCAGCATCGTCTTTGTTTTGGTCTTCTGTCGCCGCTTGTGGACCGCCATTCGGCGCTCTGCCTCATTGTTTGACGCACGTATTGAAAACACCATGTTTCGTCTTCAGCTGTGATGCCGTCGACGAATACAGCACCCTTCTCTGCCTCGGAGAGCAAATCAGCGCTCAATGATGCCCGCGTGTCCTTCTGGTCCTGTGTGAGGGAGTGTAGCACAAATCTGGCATTCAGCTTTCGTTTCCCCAAGTTCTGACGCAAAATTTGGTGGCATGTTGTCTTACTAATCTCTATAGAGCACCTGATAGCATGCGGACTGTAATGGTGCGGTCTTGCTGTACGATTTCCCTGATCCGAGCCACGTTGCTTTCATTCCGTGAGGTTGAAGGGCGCCCCTGCCTTGTGTCGCCTTCCACCGACGTTCTCCTCGAAACGAACCTCTTGTGCCACTCGAAATCTCGCGCCCACGATAATGTCTCGTTGGCGCAAGCGTCACGAAGGAGCTCATACGTCTGTGTGGCTGCCTTGCCAAGCTTCACAGAATTTTATGTTTACACGCTGCTCGAGGTGGACGTCCATCTCTCCACATTCACTCAGAGTAGAATGCGCCGACGACTAGTGACAACGTATTTTTCCTACAAGTAGTGTCATCTAGCGGCTGCCAAAGCAATTAACATAATTAGCCCAGGTTAGCCCGAAAAGATGGCGCTACACATACGCACCAACATTTGTTTTTAGGAATCATTTCTAGAGAAGAAAATAAATCAGTCTCGAAACTTTACGGAGAAAGGTTGTACATCTGCGTGAGAATTTCGGTGCAGTCCAATATACCTCAATTCAAGAAATGCTGAAATGCTCGGGGAAATGCAATCTGTTCTGACCGCTTCGTGCGGAAGAAATCGATGGAAAAGGACAGCCGAAGAGGAAAAGGCAGGACTGGCCACCGACGACGGGCAGGAAGCTCGTTTAGAGCGAAATGAAAAAAAAAAAGGGGGGGGGGGGGGTGCAGAGAAACCGTTGCCGGAAGTACAGGCTCGGTTAAGTCCGATTCCGTCTGGCGACCGTTCAACCACGGCCCAGTGCGAAAGCATCTTCTCCGTCATTACAGATGCGCGTCAAGAGAACCGCGCCTGCCTTTTAATCATTCCAAGCGCGGAATGGCTTCGCGTGACAATGAAGCTTCAAAGTGTGTTGCTGGGCGAGCTTGGGATCGTTGAACATGTAGAAGAAATTTCTCGCTCGTGCGTGTCGGCTCCTTCTTCGTCCCTCTCTCTTTGCGCTGTTTTTCTTCTCACAATGAAGCTTACTTTCACTGCGAAACTTGGAGGAAGGTCAGGACGAGCTTTGCCCGACAGCGT